>NC_071624.1:729674-902174 GCF_014839835.1 Dryobates pubescens | reverse complement strand
GGCAGCACTCCCTCAGTGTTTTAGCAGGGCGCAGGAGCAGCTCCTTAGGGGCCTGCTACTGTCAATGTCAGTGAGGTGCTCGGGTGGGGGAGCAGGAGGGAGGCCGTGTCCTCATGAGCCAACACCTTAGGAAGGCAGCTCCATTTGGGCAGACCCTGGGCAGCCTCCTGTGCTGGCTCCTGGAGCAGCTGGGGTTGCTGACACTGAGTGATTTGCTCGCTGCTGCTTCGCTTCTGGCTCCTTGCCTGCCTCTGCCCTGCCCGGGGCTGTGTCTGTGCCCAGGGGCACACAGGGAAGGAGCAGCTCGCTCTGGGACAGGATCACGAAGCCAGCTGGGGAGTGTGCAGTAAGGCCAGGTGACTGAGCCCCCAAGGTGCTGCCATGCATGGCCCACAGGGCTGCCGGGGGGGGAGGTCTCTGCTCAGACCCAGGCAAACCCTTCCAGCAACTGCTGCACCAGCAGGACCCCACAGGCTTGGGAGCTCCAGCAGCAGCTCTGTCTGCACCAAGCCTGTCCCTGGTGGGCTGAAGGAGAAGTCTCACCCATCTTGGTGGGTACAACACATCCCATGCCTACCTGGAGGGGTCTGCAAGAAAGCTGGGGAGGGGCTTTGGACCAGTGACAGGAGAAGGGGCAGCGGCTTTGGGCTGGGAGAGAGGAGAGCGAGGCTGGAGAGGAGGAAGAGATTGTTGGCAGTGAGGCTGGGGAGAGCCTGGCACAGGCTGCCCAGGGAGGCTGTGGCTGCCTCCTGCCTGGAGGTGTTGAGGGCCAGGCTGGATGAGGCCCTGGGCAGCCTTACCTTCAGAGTTAGCCTTTAAAGTCTGCTGCTGAGCAGGAGGAGACATCTCTCTGAGGAGACATCTCTCTGCCTGCCTGAGCAGGGGTCAGAGACCCAGGAGCTGCCATGGCCACTGCAGAGATGCATTCAGGAGACCTTTTCCATCCTCATCATTGACAAACCCTCAAAGCCACTTGCAGCAGAGCACAGCCCCTTCCCTTCCCTTCCCTTCCCTTCCCTTCCCTTCCCTTCCCTTCCCTTCCCTTCCCTTCCCTTCCCTTCCCTTCCCTTCCCTTCCCTTCCCTTCCCTTCCCTTCCCTTCCCTTCCCTTCCCTTCCCTTCCCTTCCCTTCCCCCCTTCCCCTCTCCTCTCAGTATGTTTTTGGCTCTCAGTGCCACATTTTGACTCTCCCTGCTATGTTTTGCACTCAGTGCTGTTGTTACCTCTCCATGCCATGGTTTTTGCCCTTCATACCATTTGCTTTTACTCTTGGTGCCCTTTTGCCCCCACTCTCAATGCCTCTTTTCCCCCCTCCCTCTTAGTGCCATTTTTGACCTCCTTGTGCAATTCTGTTCACTCCTAGCTCCAGCTGCTGACTTTCAATGCCCCTCTTACTGCCATTGTTTGACTCTCAGTGCCATCCCTTGCACTCTGAATGCCAGGGGTTTGACCCTTGATGCCATCCTTTGCCTCTTGATGCCCTTTTTTGGCTCTCAGTGCCATCCCTTGCACTCTTGATGCTCTGCTTTTGACTCCTGAGGCCCTTTTTGGACTCTCAGTGCCATCCCTTGCACTCTCAATAGCAGTTTTGTGACACTTAATGCTGGTTTTTGTCTCTTGATGCTGTTTTTTTTTGCCTCTTGAGGCCCTTTGCTGACTCTTGAGGCCCTTTGCTGACTCTTGAAGCCCTTTCCTGCCTCTTGAGGCCCTTTCCTGCCTCTTGAGGCTAATTTTGTTCAGCTCAGTGCCATTTTTTAACCCCCAATGCCATTTCTCTCTCCTCTCAGTGCCATTGCTTTGGGTCCCCTCTCCATCCCATATTTTTCACTCTCAATGCCCCTTTTTCTTTTGCCTCCCCAAGCCCAGGACCCTCCACCAACACTTCTGCAAGAGGCAGATGTGGGGGGCTGGCAGTGCTGCCTGGGGGCTGTGCAGGGGCTGATGATCCCCCAGGCAGCTGCAGGGAGGCTGCTGCTGGCTGGGGAGGCTCAGCCTCATCTGCATGCAGGCTGCTGGGCTCTGGCTGCGAGGAGGTGAGGAAGCTGCACTGGCAGATGTGTTGAATCTGCTGCAGAAGCACAGTTGAAAATCATACCAATAATTAGTAGCCATAGAATTGATCTGCTCTGCCCTGGGCCTGCCAGGAGCTGGCTTGCCAGGCAGCCAGCAAATGAAGGCAGCGGTCGGCAGGCCGAGCAACCTCGCCCCCGGGGAGGGCTCCTCAGAGCTGCCAGGAAGGGTGAGCTGGCTGGGCACAGCCTGCAGCAGCCTTCCCATGGGGGGCTGGAGGACAGCCCAGCTCTTCCAGCACAAGAGGCCACCTCTGGAGCTGCAGGAGGGAGGAGGGCACCAAAGAGCTCGCCACAGCTCCTGCTGGAGAGGAGCTTCTGCTCTGCTCAGCAGAGGTCAAGTGGAACTCAGGCAGCTGGGCAGAGCGGCATGCTCCCTGGGAGCCACAGCGGGCATCAGGCTGGAAGGGAGCCTCCAAGGGCATCCTGTCCAACCCCCCTGCAGCCCCAGGGACCCCTCCAGGCTGAGCTTGGATGGCTGCAGGGATGGAGCCTCAGCCCCCTCCCTGGGCAGCCTGTGCCAGGCTCTCCACAGCCTCCCTGTGCAGAGCTTCCTCCTGGTGTCCAACCTGACCCTGCCCTGCTCCAGCTCCAAACCACTGCCCCTGGTCCTGTCCCCACAGCCCCTTCTGAGCAGTCCCTGCCCAGCCTGCCTGCAGGATCCTTGCAGATATTGAAATGCAGCTCTGAGGTCTCCCTGGAGACCTGAGCAGCCCCAGCTCTCCCAGCCTGTCCCCACAGCAGGGCTTCTCCAGCCCTCTGATCACCTTGGTGGCTTCCTCTGCACCCTCTCCATCAGCTCCAGGTGTTTGGGGTCCTGCAGCTGAGGTCCCCCCAGGGCAGAGCAGGGGGGCAGGATCCCTCTCTCCAGCCCTGGCAATAGGCACTGGCAACACAGCCTGGGGCTGCCCTTGGTCTCCTGTGCTGCCAGTGCCCATTGCTGGCTCCTGCCCAGCTCCTCCCCCACCAGCACCCCCAGGTCCTGCTCTGCAGGGGTGCTCCCAATCTCACCACCCCCAGCCTGCACTGATCCAGCTCAGAGTCTCAGCCTTGCTTTTGGGGCCCTTTGAGTGCAGCTCTGCTCTGCCAGGGAGTTCTAAAGGGTCTGCATTCTCCTGCAAGTTCCTCTGTGGTTTAGAGAGGAAAGGTTCTGTGCTCTGCAGGCTGAGCCAGGCTGGGGACAGCCTCTTGCTGCACTTTAAGCCTTGGTTTTGCTGGGGCAGAATCCCCACAGGCTGCAGGCCACCAGCAGCTCCAATCAGCCAGGACAGGAGCTGGCCACAGCTGTGTGCAGGTCATCAGCTCCACACTGGATAAAGGAGGGGTGCTGAGGAGGGAGGAAACCTCCTGCATCCCCTTTTCCTCCTGCATCCCCTCCTGCTCCTGCATCTTCTCTTCCTCCTGCATCTCCCCCTGCTCCTGCATCCCCTCCTGCTCCTGCACCCCCTCCTGCTCCTGCATCTCCTCCAGCTCCTGCATCCCCTCCTGCTCCTGCATCCCCCCCTGCTCCTGCACCCCCTCCTGCTCCTGCACCCCCCCCTGCTCCTGCATCCCCTCCTGCTCCTGCATCCCCTCCTGCTCCTGCATCCCCCCCTGCTCCTGCACCCCCTCCTGCTCCTGCACCCCCCCTGCTCCTGCATCCCCTCCTGCTCCTGCATCCCCTCGTCCTCCTGCATCTCCTCTTCCTCCTGCATCCCCTCCTGCTCCTGCATCCCCTCCTGCTCCTGCATCCCCTCCTGCATCCCCTCCTGCATCTCCTCTTCCTCCTGTATCTCCTCTTCCTCCTGCACCCCCTCCTGCTCCTGAGGACTGCATCCTGTGGCTGCTGGGCTGAGTATAACTTTCTCTCTTGTGTTGCTGCTGGGATTCATTTGGCTGCTTCCTGAAATCCCTTTTGCATTTCAGCCTTCTCCCCTGTTCTGAGTCCCCTCTGCTGGGAGGGGGTCCCTGGGTGGCAGAGCAACTGCTGGAGCTTAGCCCCAGATCTGGGGCTCAAAGGTAGAGCAGGTGGAGTCCCCTTGGCCACAGCCTTTAGGAAAGGTCTCTTTCCCCCTCTGCTTTCCTGCTGTTTGTAGCTGAGCAGCTTTGCCCTGAGGTGTCTGCACCTGGGCTGGCACAATCCTCACTGCCAGGGCAGGCTGGGGAGGAGGGGATTGAGAGCAGCCCTAAGGAGAAGGACTTGGGGGTGCTGGGGGGGAGAAGCTGCCCAGGAGCAGGCAGGGTGAGCTTGCAGCACAGAAGGCAAATCCCAACCTGGGCTGCATCCAAAGCAGCACTACCAGAGAGGGGATTCTGACACTGGGCTCTGCTCTGGGGAGACCTCCCCTGCAGTGCTGGGTGCAGGACAGCACAGGAAGGACCTGGAGCTGATGGAGAGGCTCCAGAGGAGGCCAGGAGAATGCTCAGGGGGTTGGATCAGCTCTGCTGTGAGGACAGGCTGAGGGGGCTGGGGGTGGTCAACTGGAGAAGGCTCCAGGGAGAGCTCAGAGCAGCCTGCCAGGACCTGAAGGGCCACAGGAAGGCTGCAGAGATACTCTTTGCAAAGGCCTGCAGGGCCAAGACCAGGGACAATGGCTTCAGACTGGAGCAGGGCAGATTGAGATTGGCTGTCAGGAGGAAGTTCTTTACTCTGAGGGTGCTGGAGCTCTGCAGCAGGCTGCCCAGGGAGGTGGTTGAGGCTCACCCCTGGAGCTGTTCGAGGTGAGGCTGGGCAGGGCTGTGAGCAGCCTGCTGCGGTGCAGGATGTCCCTGCTGGGGGCAGGGCTTGGGCTGGGGGAGCTCTGGAGGTCCCTTCCAGTCCCTTCCACCGTTCTGTGATTCCTGCAAGTCGCTGCAAAGCCTCCAGCAGCCCCTGGGGGGCAGGGGGGGAGGCTGCCAGCCTGGGGGGCAGTGGGGGAGGCTGCCCCGGGCAGGGGGGAGCTGCTGAATCGGGGATCCAGCCAGAGGAGCACCCCCGGGCAGAGTGGGAGCCCAGCGCTGCCCAGCCCGGAGGGCAGCCCCGGGCCGGCAGCTTCCCCACAGCAACCTCCTGGCCAAGCTGTCAGCCCCTGGCTTGGATGGGAGCACACTGCAGTGGGTTAGGAACTGGCTGGAGGCTGAGCCCAGAGAGTGGTGGTGAATGGTGCCACAGCCAGCTGGCAGCCAGGCACCAGTGGTGTGCCCCAGGGATCAGTGCTGGGCCCCATGCTCTTTAACATCTTTATTGATGATCTGGATGAGGACATTGAGTCCATCATCAGTAAATTTGCAGATGACACCAAGCTGGGGGCAGGAGTTGATCTGCTGGAGGGTAGAGAGGCTCTGCAGAGGGACCTCGACAGGCTGGGCAGATGGGCAGAGTCCAAGGGCAGGAGATTGAACACATCCAAGTGCCGGGTGCTGCACATTGGCCACAGCAACCCCATGCAGAGCTACAGGCTGGGGTCAGAGTGGCTGAGAGCAGCCAGGCTGAGAGGGACCTGGGGGTGCTGGTTGATGGTAGGCTGAACATGAGCCTGCAGTGTGCCCAGGCAGCCAGGAGGGCCAATGGCATCCTGGCCTTCATCAGGAACAGTGTGGCCAGCAGGAGCAGGGAGGTCATTCTGCCCCTGTACACTGCACTGGTTAGGCCACACCTTGAGTCCTGTGTCCAGTTCTGGGCCCCTCAGTTTAGGAAGGAGGTTGACTTGCTGGAACGAGTCCAGAGAAGGGCAACAAAGTTGGTGAGGGGTTTGGAACACAGCCCTGTGAGGAGAGGCTGAGGGAGCTGGGGTTGCTTAGCCTGGAGAAGAGGAGACTCAGGGGTGACCTTATTGCTCTCTACAACTACCTGAAGGGAGGTTGTAGACAGACGGATGTTGGTCTCTTCTCCCAGGCGGCCAGTACCAGAACAAGAGGACACAGTCTCAGGCTGCGCCAGGGGAGGTTCAGGCTGGATGTTAGGAAGAAGTTCTATACAGAGAGAGTGATTGCACATTGGAATGGGCTGCCTGGGGAGGTGGTGGAGTCACCATCACTGGAGGTGTTCAGGAGGAGACTTGATGGGGTGCTTGGTGCCATGGGTTAGTTGTTTGGGTGGTGTTGGATTGGTTGATGGGTTGGACGTGATGATCTTGAAGGTCTCTTCCAACCTGGTTTATTCTATGGATTCTATGGACTCTGTGGATTCTATGGATTCTATGGACTATGGACTCTGTGGATTCTGTGTATGTGTTCCCCGCAGCAGCCTGGGCTGGGGCCGGGGCTCCGGCAGAGCTCTGCCGCGGCGCTCGCCGGAGTCGAGTCCATAAAGTTAATGGAGCTCAGAGAGGGACTCAGGCAGCCAGAGGAGAGCTGTGCTCGTTTCCCTGCTTCAGGAGAGGATGTGTACCGTCAGCCTGTGCTGGCAGGCAGGGTGAGCTGCACATCCACCGAGCCCCTGCCCAGCCCTGCCCCACGGGGGGACCGCAGAGCGCTTCGGAGCTCCTGGCCCTGCTCCCTGCTCGGTGTGCTCTGCACAGCGCTCCAGACAGTGCCTGTGGCTGGAAAGCACCTTCCAGGTCGTCCTGCCCAGCCATTCTCTAGCTCTACCGAGGCTGGGGCCGAGCCACGGCCCTCAGCACCACGGCTCTGCCTCTGTGAACCCCTCCAGGGATGGGGACCTGGCCACCTGCCTGGGCAGCCTGGGCCAGGCTTGGAGAAGCCTTTCAGGGAAGCAGTTTCTTCTGATGTCCAACCTAAGCCTGCCCTGCTGCAGCCTGGGGCCATTTCCTCTTCTCCTATCCCTTGTTAGGGAGAAGAGGCCAATCCCCACCCGGCTCCAACCTCCTGCAGGGCGGTTGCCACTGCCCCAAGCCACCCAGGGCTGCTGGACCCCAGTTCAAAGCCTCTTGATGCCCACAGGGCTTCCTTCCACAGCCTTGCCTGATCTGGGGGAGAGTCCTCGCAGGCTCCAGCTAATTCCTCTTTCCCCAGCCTGGCAAACCATAATATCCACCTCCTGGAAGAGAAACTCCTGGCAGGAGCAGGGCAGTGCCCAAGGCTGAGCCTGGGAGGTCCTGAGGGACCTCTGGTACCTGTCATGCTCCACCTGGCTCCCTGCTGCTTTTAATAAGTGCCTTGGGCTGCCAGGGATGATAACTGGACAAACTCTTTCATTTGGCTGATTAATTAGCACAGGACAAAGAGCTGACCTTGCTGGGAGTGAGGCTGCTCCTCTCAGGCCCCCACGAGGGGATGGTTGAATGCTGTGAGCCCAGAGCAGCTCAGCCCTTGCTGAGGGGGGGATGTGGTGCTGGAATCCTCTGCCCTGGGGGGAATGGGGGTGAGCAGAGCCAGGGGGTCTCCCCTTCAGCCTCCTCCTCTCCAGGCTGAACACCCCCAGCCCCCTCTCGTAGCCCAGGTGCTCCAGACCCTTCCCCAGCTCTGTTGCCCTTCTCTGGCCCTGCTCCAGCTCCTCAAGGTCCTTCCTGGAGTGAGGTCCCAGAGCTGAACACAGCACTCAAGCTGTGTCTCCCCAGTGCTGAGCCCCTCCTGTCCCTGCTGCCCACCCTGGTTCTAAGCCAAGCCAGGATGCCCTTGGCCTGCTTGACCACCTGGGCACTGCTGCCACTTTGCCCTGCTGAGACCTCCCCTGCAGGGCTGGGGCCAGCTCCGGGGCCCCCAGCACAGGAAGGACCTGGAGCTGCTGGAGAGGCTCCAGAGGAGGCCATGAGGATGAGCAGAGGCTGCAGAACCTCCCCTGTGGAGCCAGGCTGGGAGAGCTGGGGCTGTGCAGCCTGCAGAAGAGAAGGCTCCAGGGAGAGCTCAGAGCAGCTTCCAGCAGCTGAAGGGCTCCAAGCAGGCTGCAGAGGGACTGCTCCCAAAGGGCTGCAGGGACAGGCCCAGGGGCAGTGGTTTGAGATGAGAGCAGAGCAGATTGAGATTGGATGTGAGGAACAAGCTCTGCCCCAGGAGGCTGCTGGAACCCCGCAGCAGGCTGCCCAGGGAGGTGCCAGGTGAGGCCCCAGCCCTGGAGCTGCTCAAGGTGAGGCTGCACAGGGCTCTGGGCAGCCTGCTGCAGTGCAGGATGTCCCTGCTGGGGGCAGGGCTTGGGCTGGGGGAGCTCTGGAGGTCCCTTCCAGCCCAGCCCCTGCTGTGCTTTGTTACCTGTTTGAGTCAACCTGCTGGGATCTGCCAGCTCCAGGGCCATGGCAAAGCCTTTCCCAGGCTCTAGCCTCCTGCTGGCAGCTGGCATGGGGGCAGCAGGGTGCTGGCACGGGGGCACCAGGGTGCTGGCACGGGGGCACCAGGGTGCTGGCTGCCTGCAGCCCTTGGCAAGCTGCTGCTGCAGAGCCTGGGGCCGTGCCAGCTGGTCTCAGGTGCCCACAGGTGCCAGCTGGTTCCCAGAGGTGAGCTCTGGAGGTCCCTTCCAGCCCAGACCCCTCTGTGACTCCTGCTCAGCTCTCAACCACTACCCCCAGGTCCCACTCTGAGCTGCAGCTTTCCACCCCCCCTGCCCAGGTCTGCAGCTGGCCCTGGGGCTGCTGTGGCCCAAGTGGGGGGGCTGGAGGTGGCTGAGGGCCTCTCAGCTGCATCTTGAGAGGTTTCCTCCTCGCCCCCAGCCAGGGCTGAGCTCCCACCCCTTGGCAGGGAGTGTGCTGACTGAGTGGAAGGATCCAGGCAGATTGCTTCCACTTCCTTGCTTTGTTTTGACAGGACCAAAATGTTTCATTTCCATGAGGCAAAAACACTTGGGGGGGAGGGGGGGGAGGGTTTTATCTTTCCTTTTGTGATTTCTTCTCCTCTCTCCTGCTTCAGTTTGGTCTCTCACTTCCCATCAGAACATTTTGTCATGAGAAGGCTGAAGGGAAGCTCCTGGAGGTGGGGAAAACACTTCAGCTCCTCAGGGGTCTCTGCTCCACAGCTCAGCTGCCCCCAGGCCACAGCTGCAGCTCCTCCTGGCTGCTGGGCAGCCCCAGCCCAGGCACCCAGCCTGGGGAGCCCTCAGGAGGTGAGGAGAGAGCCCCTGGGCACAGAGCTCACCTGGAACCTGATGGGAAGGGCCCTGGGGGGGCTGCTCTCCCCCAGCCCTGGGGGTGCTCAGGGGAGTTGTGGACAGAGCATTTCAGGACATGGTTCAATGGCCATGGGGGAGGGGATGGAGGCCTGGAGCAGGCTGCCCAGAGGGGTGGTGGAGTCTCCTTCTCTGCAGCCTTTCCAAGCCCACCTGGAGGTGTTCCTGGGTCACCCTGCTCTGGCAGGGGGCTTGGCCTGGATGACCTCTGGAGGTCCCTTCCCAGCCCTGCCCTGCCGTGGTGCTGGGCTGCTGGCTGGAGTCAGTGACCTCAGAGGTCTGCCCCAGCCCTGTGGAAGCCTGGAAGGAGCACAGTGACTCACATGGAGAACTGCTCCTGCTCTCCAGCTCCTCCCTCAGTCACCTCTCCTGCTGGACTTGCTCATCCTGAAGGTCTCTTCCACCCTGGCTTGTTCTGCTCTGTCATAGTCACTGAGGTTGGAAAAGGTCTCTGAGCTCATCCAGGCCAACACCAGCCCAGCCCCACCATGGCCACCAAGCCCTGGCCCCAGCTGCCATGGCCACAGGCTCCTGAGCCCCTCCAGGGCTGGGGGCTCCACCACCTCCCTGGGCAGCCTCTGCCAGGCCCTGACCACTCTGGCACCAAGGACATTTCTCCTCCTCTCCAACCTCAGCCTCCCCTGACACTGTTCCAGGCCATTGCCTCTCCTTCCATCCCCTGAGCCTGGGGAGCAGAGCCCAAGCCCCCAGCTGGCTGCAGCCTCCTCTCAGGGAGCTGCAGAGAGCAATGAGGTCTCCCTCAGCCTCCCCTGCTCCAGGCTGAGCACCCCCAGCTCCCCCAGCCCTGCTCCCCAGCCCTGCTCCCCAGCTCTGCTGCCCTTCTCTGGCCCTGCTGCAGCTCCTCAGTGTCCTCCTCACAGGGAGCTGCCCAGGGGGTGAGGTGAGAGCTCAGCAGGAGCCCTCTGTGGTGGCTCCAGTGCTGCTGGCTGCTCACTGAGCAGAGCCTGGCCCCACTCTGAGCTTCTGCTGACCCTGTCCTCATCACTCCATCAGCAGGGAGAGCTCCCCAGCTCCATTAGTGACGATTTCAGGCTGTCCCTGCTAATGCAGGCAAGATTCCCTCTCACTGGCACCCCTGAGAGGAGCCTTGGCAGGCTGCAGGAGCCCAGCCCAGTGACTGACAGCTTCCCTCATTATTCCTCCCACCTCTCACCACTCTTCCTCTCACTGCCCTCCTCCTGCCTTCAGCTCCAGTTTTTCACCCCCTTGAAAATGTGAGTCCCCTTTGGGTCTGCCTACTGCCCCCCCCCCCCCCGGGACCCCCCTTTGGGTCTGCCTACTGCCCCCCCCCGCCCCCGGGACCCCCCTTTGGGACTGCCTACTGCCCCCCCCCGCCCCCGGGACCCCCCTTTGGGACTGCCTACTGCCCCCCCCTGCCCCTGGGACCCCCCTTTGGGTCTGCTTACTGCCCCCCCCGCCCCCGGGACCCCCCTTTGGGTCTGCCTACTGCCCCCCCCCGCCCCCGGGACCCCCCTTTGGGTCTGCCTACTGCCCCCCCCTGCCCCTGGGACCCCCCTTTGGGACTGCCTACTGCCCCCCCCCTGCCCCAGGACACCCCTTTGGGTCTGCTTACTGCCCCCCCCCTGCCCCTGAGACCCCCCTTTGGGTCTGCCTACTGCCCCCCCCCGCCCCTGGGACCCCCTGTGGGCACTCTGCCCCCAGCAGCCTGCCTTTCCCAGGAGTCCTTCCCTTCAGGCAGTGTGTTGATGCCCTTGGGGGGCTATTTGCTGTGATGAAAAGGCTGCAATTGCAGCTCCCTGGCTGGCTGAGTGGAGATGGAGCCCAGGGCCCAGCTCAGTTGCTGCTTGCCCCCCTGGGAGGGTGATCTCCAGCAGCTGTGGCTGCGAGGAGCCACGGAGCTGCTTGGCCTCCATCACTCACTGCCTTGCCCAGGGAAAGGCTCAGGCTGATAAAGGGAAAGACATTTTCATATGCAGCATAATTAGCTTCTGGGGCTCCTCAGCACTCAGAGCCACTCAGCCCAGGAGCACTGCAGGAGTGGAAGAGCTCAGGCATTAAATGGGCAGGCAGCAGCCCAGGGTTAGGAAAGCTGTGGCTGGGGAGGTTTGGGGAGGGAGGGGAAGCTGCCTGGCCCCAGCCTGCTGCCCCCTTGCAGAGAGCACAAAGCTGCTGGGGAAGAGCCTGGCTGCAGGGCCAGCTCTGAGGGTGCTGGGCAGCGGGGGGAGCCCAGCTGGGGGCTGCTCAGCAGGGGGGTCCCAGGGCTCAGGGCTGGGGACAGCTCCCTGGAGTCTCTTTATCCACAGTCTGGATCAAGGCTCCCTCAGTGAGAGGCAGACAGGCAGACCCCAGGCTGGGTGGCAGAGTTGCTCTGCTGGAGGGGAGGAGGCTCTGCAGAGGCACCTGGCCAGGCTGGGTCCAGGGCTGAGGCCAAGGGGATGAGAGGCAGCAAGGCCAAGGGCTGGCTCCTGCCCTGGGGTCACAGCAACCCCATGGAGGCTCCAGGCTTGGGAACTGCCCAGCAGGGGAAGGCCTGGGGGTGCTGGGTGCCAGCAGCTGGAGAGGAGCCAGGGGGTGCCCAGGGGGGCAAAGAAGGGCAGCAGCAGCCTGGGCTGCAGCAGCAGTGGTGTGGGCAGCAGGAGCAGGGCAGGGGTTGTGCCCCTGGACTGGGCACTGGGGAGGCCAAACCTTGAGTGCTGGGTTCAGGGTTGGGGCACTCCAAGAAGGATCCTGAGGAGCAGGAGCAGGGCCAGAGAAGGGCAACAGAGCTGGGGAAGGGTCTGGAGAGCAGGGCTGGGGAGGAGCAGCTGAGGGCCTGGGGGTGTTCAGCCTGGAGCAGGGGAGGCTGAGGGAGACCTCATTGCTCTCTGCAGCTCCCTGAGAGGAGGCTGCAGCCAGGTTGGGCTCTGCTCCCTGGGAACAAGAGATAGGATGAGAGGAACTGGCCTGAGATTGTGCCAGGGGAGGGTTAGGTTGGAGAGGAGGAGAAGCTTCTTCCCTGGAAGGCTTCTCCAAGCCTGGCAGAGGCTGCCCAGGGAGGTGGTGGAGTCCCCATGCCAGGAGGGGTTGCAGAACCCTCTGTCCATGGCTCTTGGGGCCAGGGTTTGGTGGCCATGGTGGGCTGGGGCTGAGGGTTGGACTGAGTGACCCTGGAGAGCTTCTTCAGCCCAAACACTGCTGTGGTTCTCTGCTCTGTGCCCTGGGCACAGCAGGGGGTGGCAGTGGCAGGCGGGCAGCAGGCTGCTCCTAGGCACTAAGCCTTTGTCCCTCTTTGTTCTGGGGTTTGCCCCAGTTCCTAGGAGGCATTCTGGCACTCCTGGGCCTTGCTTGGCCCTGGCCTCCCCTGGAGGAACTCAGGCAGCCTGAGCTGTGCAGGTGAAGCCAGCTGTGCCACATCTGGCAGGGGTCAGAGCTGCCATGGAGTAACTCTGACATCTAGTGGATCCCAGAGCCCCAACCCTGCTCACAGAATCAACCACACAGCTGCCAGGGCTGGAAGGGAGCTCAGGGCTCAGCCAGCCCCAGCCCCTGCCACGGGCAGGGACACCTCACAGCACAGCAGGTTGCTCACAGCCACCTCCAGCCTGGCTGCAAACACCTCCCTGGGCAGCCTGTGCCAGGCTCTCCCCAGCCTCTGGCAGGAATTGCAAGCACAGCCCCCAGCAGGCTGGGATTCCCAAGCCATGATCCCAAGAGGGCATCTTTTGGACCCAAACAGCTATCTCCTCCTCCTCCTCCTCCCCCCTCTCCCTTGTCAGCTGACAGGCACCCAGCAGTGATGGGAGCCATTAATTGCTTTCCCTGTTAATGGAAGGCAAACTCTGGCTAAGCATTTAATGACAGCCAGAACTGCCTTCCCTCTGCTGAGCCTGGGAGTGCTGCAGGAGCTGCCTGGGAGTGCTGCAGCAGCTGCCTGGGAGTGCTGCAGGAGCTGCCTGGGAGTGCTGCAGGAGGAGTGCTGCAGCAGCTGCCTGGGAGGGCTGCAGCAGCTGCCTGGGAGGGCTGCAGCAGCTGCCTGGGAGGGCTGCAGGAGATGCCTGGGAGGGCTGCAGGAGCCGCCTGGGAGTGCTGCAGGAGCTGCCTGGGAGTGCTGCAGGAGCCGCCTGGGAGTGCTGCAGGAGGAGTGCTGCAGGAGCTGCCTGGGAGGGCTGCAGCAGCTGCCTGGGAGGGCTGCAGCAGCTGCCTGGGAGGGCTGCAGCAGCTGCCTGGGAGGGCTGCAGGAGATGCCTGGGAGGGCTGCAGCAGCTGCCTGCCTGCCTCTCATGCACACACAGGAGAGGTTCCTGCAGCCATAGCCAATCTCCTCTTTTTTGGGTCCTTTCCCCCCCTCCACTCACTTCTTCCTTTCTTGGCAGCCAGGAGCTGCAAAGAAGGAACCAAAGGATCAGAACAAAGTGCTGCTGGGAAGCTCTGAAGCCATTCAGCCTGGAGAGAAGGAGCTCTGCCTGTGAGGGAGCTGATGAGAAGTGTCCTCCCCTGGGGATGCTCAGCTGGGGCAGGGTCCTCTGCTGAAGCAAGGCCAAGCTCTGGCAGTGGGCACTGGCACCACAGAAGACCAAGGGCAGCCCCAGGCTGTGCTGCCAGTGCCCATTGCTGCCTTCTCCCCCACCAGCACCCCCAGGTCCTTCTTAACCTAGGTGCAGGACCTTGCCCTTGGCCTTGCTGAAGCTCCTGAGGCTCTCCTCAGCCTCCCCTGCAGCCTGCCCAGGGCCCTCTGCATGGCTCCCATCCCACCCTTCAGCTTCCCCAGGCACAGCACTCAGCTTGGTGCCCTCTGCACCCTTGGGAGGCTGCCCCCAGCTCCCTGCCTGCATCCCTGATGGAGCTATGGAACAGACCCTGAGGGACTCCACTTGTCCACCACCTCCCCCGGGCATGGAGCTGCTGCCCCTTCCTGTGCCACCCCCCAGCCGAGGACGTGGATCCCTCCTCCGCTGCCCACAGAAGAGGCTTCCCAGAGAGCTCCTCCAGCCGGCCCTGAGGGCACAGCTGCCCTCCCACTCAGCTCAGAGCTCTCTGCCTGCCCTCCACCTCCTCAGCCTTGGGTCCGCCTGGGGTTTGGGGCCAGCTCCGTGCCGGGAGGAGCTCTGCGGCTGGGAGGCTGCGGCTGGGAGGAGTTCTGCGGCTGGGAGGCTGCGGCTGGAAGGCTGCGGCTGGGAGGAGCTCTGCGGCTGGGAGGAGCTCTGCGGCCGGGAGGCTGCGGCTGGGAGGAGCTCTGCGGCCGGGAGGCTGCGGCCGGGAGGCTGCGGCTGGGAGGCTGTGGCTGGGAGGCTGTGGCTGGGAGGAGCTCTGCAGCCGGGAGGCTGCAGCTGGGAGGCTGTGGCTGGGAGGAGCTCTGCAGCTGGGAGGCTGCGGCTGGGAGGCTGCGGCCGGGAGGAGCTCTGCAGCCGGGAGGAGCTCTGCGGCTGGGAGGCTGTGGCTAGGAGGAGCTCTGCGGCTGGGAGGCTGTGGCTGGGAGGAGCTCTGCGGCTGGGAGGCTGCAGCTGGGAGGAGCTCTGCAGCTGGGAGGCTGCAGCTGGGAGGAGCTCTGCAGCTGGGAGGCTGCAGCTGGGAGGAGCTCTGCAGCTGGGAGGCTGCGGCTGGGAGGCTGCGGCCGGGAGGAGCTCTGCAGCCGGGAGGCTGCGGCTGGGAGGCTGTGGCTGGGAGGAGCTCTGCAGCTGGGAGGCTGCGGCTGGGAGGAGCTCTGCAGCTGGGAGGAGCTCTGCGGCTGGGAGGCTGCAGCCAGGAGGAGCTCTGCGGCTGGGAGGCTGCGGCTGGGAGGCTGTGGCTGGGAGGAGCTCTGCGGCTGGGAGGCTGCGGCTGGGAGGAGCTCTGCGGCTGGGAGGCTGCGGCTGGGAGGAGCTCTGCGGCTGGGAGGAGCTCTGTGGCTGGGAGGCTGCGGCTGGGAGGAGCTCTGCGGCTGGGAGGCTGCGGCTGGGAGGAGCTCTGCGGCCGGGAGGCTGTGGCTGGGAGGAGCTCTGCGGCCAGGAGGAGCTCTGCAGCCGGGAGGCTGCGGCTGGGAGGAGCTCTGCGGCTGGGAGGCTGCAGCCAGGAGGAGCTCTGCGGCTGGGAGGCTGCGGCTGGGAGGCTGCGGCCAGGAGGAGCTCTGCAGCTGGGAGGCTGCAGCCAGGAGGAGCTCTGCGGCTGGGAGGCTGCGGCTGGGAGGCTGTGGCTGGGAGGAGCTCTGCGGCTGGGAGGCTGCGGCTGGGAGGAGCTCTGCGGCTGGGAGGCTGCGGCTGGGAGGAGCTCTGCGGCTGGGAGGAGCTCTGTGGCTGGGAGGCTGCGGCTGGGAGGAGCTCTGCGGCTGGGAGGCTGCGGCTGGGAGGAGCTCTGCGGCCGGGAGGCTGTGGCTGGGAGGAGCTCTGCGGCCAGGAGGAGCTCTGCAGCCGGGAGGCTGCGGCCGGGAGGAGCTCTGCGGCCGGGAGGCTGCGGCCGGGAGGCTGCGGCCGGGAGGAGCTCTGCAGCCGGGAGGCTGCGGCTGGGAGGCTGTGGCTGGGAGGAGCTCTGCAGCTGGGAGGCTGCGGCTGGGAGGAGCTCTGCAGCTGGGAGGAGCTCTGCGGCTGGGAGGCTGCAGCCAGGAGGAGCTCTGCGGCTGGGAGGCTGCGGCTGGGAGGCTGTGGCTGGGAGGAGCTCTGCGGCTGGGAGGCTGCGGCTGGGAGGAGCTCTGCGGCTGGGAGGCTGCGGCTGGGAGGAGCTCTGCGGCTGGGAGGAGCTCTGTGGCTGGGAGGCTGCGGCTGGGAGGAGCTCTGCGGCTGGGAGGCTGCGGCTGGGAGGAGCTCTGCGGCCGGGAGGCTGTGGCTGGGAGGAGCTCTGCGGCCAGGAGGAGCTCTGCAGCCGGGAGGCTGCGGCTGGGAGGAGCTCTGCGGCTGGGAGGCTGCAGCCAGGAGGAGCTCTGCGGCTGGGAGGCTGCGGCTGGGAGGCTGCGGCCAGGAGGAGCTCTGCAGCTGGGAGGCTGCAGCCAGGAGGAGCTCTGCGGCTGGGAGGCTGCGGCTGGGAGGCTGCAGCCAGGAGGAGCTCTGCGGCTGGGAGGCTGCAGCCAGGAGGAGCTCTGCGGCTGGGAGGCTGCGGCTGGGAGGAGCTCTGCGGCTTGGGAGGAGCTCTGCAGCTGGGAGGAGCTCTGTGGCTGGGAGGCTGCGGCTGGGAGGCTGCGGCCGGGAGGAGCTCTGCGGCTGGGAGGAGCTCTGCGGCCGGGAGGCTGCGGCTGGGAGGAGCTCTGCGGCTGGGAGGCTGCGGCTGGGAGGCTGCAGCCAGGAGGAGCTCTGCGGCTGGGAGGCTGCGGCTGGGAGGCTGCGGCCAGGAGGAGCTCTGCAGCTGGGAGGCTGCGGCTGGGAGGCTGCAGCCAGGAGGAGCTCTGCGGCTGGGAGGCTGCGGCTGGGAGGAGCTCTGCAGCTGGGAGGAGCTCTGCAGCCAGGAGGAGCTCTGTGGCTGGGAGGCTGCGGCTGGGAGGCTGCGGCTGGGAGGAGCTCTGCAGCTGGGAGGCTGCGGCTGGGAGGCTGCAGCCAGGAGGAGCTCTGCAGCTGGGAGGCTGCGGCTGGGAGGCTGCAGCCAGGAGGAGCTCTGCGGCTGGGAGGCTGCGGCTGGGAGGCTGCAGCCAGGAGGAGCTCTGCGGCTGGGAGGCTGCGGCTGGGAGGCTGCAGCCAGGAGGAGCTCTGCGGCTGGGAGGCTGCGGCTGGGAGGCTGCAGCCAGGAGGAGCTCTGCGGCTGGGAGGCTGCGGCTGGGAGGAGCTCTGCGGCTGGGAGGCTGCGGCTGGGAGGCTGCAGCTGGGAGGAGCTCTGCGGCTGGGAGGCTGCGGCTGGGAGGAGCTCTGCGGCTGGGAGGAGCTCTGCGGCTGGGAGGCTGTGGCTGGGAGGAGCTCTGCGGCTGGGAGGAGCTCTGCGGCTGGGAGGCTGCGGCTGGGAGGCTGCAGCCAGGAGGAGCTCTGCGGCTGGGAGGCTGCGTCTGGGAGGCTGCGGCTGGGAGGAGCTCTGCAGCTGGGAGGAGCTCTGCGGCTGGGAGGCTGCGGCTGGGAGGCTGCAGCCAGGAGGAGCTCTGCGGCTGGGAGGCTGCGGCTGGGAGGCTGCAGCCAGGAGGAGCTCTGCGGCTGGGAGGCTGCGGCTGGGAGGAGCTCTGCGGCTGGGAGGCTGCGGCTGGGAGGCTGCGGCTGGGAGGAGCTCTGCGGCTGGGAGGCTGCGGCTGGGAGGAGCTCTGCGGCTGGGAGGAGCTCTGCGGCTGGGAGGCTGCGGCTGGGAGGAGCTCTGCGGCTGGGAGGAGCTCTGCGGCTGGGAGGCTGCGGCTGGGAGGAGCTCTGCGGCCGGGAGGCTGCGGCTGGGAGGAGCTCTGCGGCCGGGAGGCTGCGGCTGGGAGGAGCTCTGCGGCTGGGAGGAGCTCTGCGGCCGGGAGGCAGCGGCTGGGAGGAGCTCTGCGGCTGGGAGGCAGCGGCTGGGAGGAGCTCTGCGGCCGGGAGGCTGCGGCTGGGAGGCTGTGGCTGGGAGGAGCTCTGCGGCTGGGAGGCTGCGGCTGGGAGGCTGCGGCTGGGAGGAGCTCTGCGGCTGGGAGGCTGCGGCTGGGAGGCTGCGGCTGGGAGGAGCTCTGCGGCCGGGAGGAGCTCTGCGGCCAGGAGGAGCTCTGTGGCTGGGAGGCTGCGGCTGGGAGGCTGCGGCTGGGAGGAGCTCTGCAGCTGGGAGGCTGCGGCTGGGAGGCTGCGGCTGGGAGGCTGAAGCAGGGAGGAGCTCTGCGGCGCCCCCCGGGGGCAGCACCACGGCCCCGAGCGGCCTCTGCCCCTGGGCTGTGCTCAGCTCCTCAGGATCCGCCCTGCGGAGGGGCTCTGCCCTCCTGCGCCCTGGGCACCGCCAGGGTCGGGAGGGGGAAGCCGCAGAGACACTCTCCGGGGGTGCAAGAAGAGCCTCTGGGGCCAGCCCACAGAGACTGCTGCCAGCTGTGCCCTCCTGGCCTTGCTGTGCCCAGAGGTGTGCCCAGAGAGGTGCCCAGAGTGTGCCCTGGGAGCTGCTCAGATATGAGCCCAGAGGTCTGCCCAAATGTGTGCCCTGGGAGCTGCCCAGCGTGTGCCCAGAGTGTGCCCAGCCCCCTGCAGCTGCTGGTGGGTGCAGGAGACCTTGCTGGGGGAGCAGGAAGCCTTCCCCACTGCAGCTCTGCTCACCCTGCTCCAGCAAGCCCCAGCCTGGACTTCCCTGTCCCTCTCTGGAGGCTTTTCCATCACTTCTCACAGGCTCAGCTTCCATCACCCCCTCTGGGGGGGTCTGCAGGGCACATTGCCCCCGGGCACTGCTGCCTGGAGGGTTGCCCTTGCCACTTGCCCTCAGCCATCCCAAGCCTCAGCTCAGCCTTTCCCCCCTGCCTCGAGGGGGCTGTGCAGGCTGGGGAGGAGAAGGCTCCCAGGGGACCTCCTTGTGGCCTTCCAGGATCTGCAGGGGGCTGCAAGCAAGCTGGGGAGGGACTTGTGAGGGTGTCAGGGAGGGATAGGACTGGGGGGGATGGAGCAGAACTGGAAGTGGGGAGCTTGAGATTGGCTGTGAGGAAGAAGTTGTTGCCCAGGAGGGTGGTGAGAGCCTGGCACAGGCTGCCCAGGGAGGTGGTGGCAGCCTCCCCCCTGGAGGTGTTTGCAGCCAGGCTGGAGGTGGCTGTGAGCAACCTGCTGTGGGGTGAGGTGTCCCTGCCCATGGCAGGGGCTGGGGCTGGCTGAGCCCTGAGCTCCCTGGCAGCTCTGTGACTCAAGGGAGCCTTTGGGGAGCTGCCTGCCAGGCTCTGCTCATTGTGATGCAGGAGCCCCAGAAGTGCTTCCACATTTAGCAGCTCCTCCAAGGCTGCCCCTGCTCAGCCTGCAGTGTGCCACTCCAGAGCCCTCCCGGGGACTGTGAGCTGGGGAGCAGGGGGGAGGCAGAGCAGGTGAGCCATTCAGTAATGACAATCATTGGAGCTCTTCAGGCTCTGAAAGCCCTTCAGATAATTCGAGATTGCTCTGCACTAATTGTGAGCAGAGCTCCATGCAGCTCCAAAGCCCTCTTCAGCCCTGGGCTATTTTGGGAGCTGGAGCCCAGAGCTGGGATCGAAAGGACAGAAGTGAAATAAATGAACCCAAAGCCCAAGCCCAGGGCCCCAGGGGGCTGCCTGGGGTAACCAACTCCCTCCCCAGGTGCCCTCTGCAGGCTCTGCAGCCCTGCCTGCACAGCGCTCCCCAGCAGCCAGCCAGGGGCCAGGCAGGCTGCAGGAGAGGCTGTCCTCAGGGGCACCACTTGGGCAGGCAGCAGGGGGAGGCAAGGGCAGAGCAGGGCAGCTGCCAACAGCCCCCAGGGCCACAGGCAGCGGTGCTGCAGGGTAGGGCACAGCACCAGGACCCTGCCCTGGCATCCCCGGGGCACCATGGAGCTGGCTGGGTGGGAAAAGGCCTCCAGGAGCAGCCAGACCTCAACCCAGCACCACCACGGCCCCAGGGGTCCCCAGGTTCCTTCAACCCCTCCAGGCATGGGCACTCCACCACCTCCCTGGGCAGCCTGTGCCAGGCCCTGACCACTCTGGCACTCCCTGCCCTGCTCCTGCTGCCCACACCACTGCTGCTGCAGGCCAGGCTGCTGCTGCCCCTTCTGCCCCCCTGGGCACCCCCTGGGCTCACCTCCAGCTGCTGGCACCCAGCACCCCCAGGGCTTCCCCTGCTGGGCAGCTCCCAACCCCTCTGCCCAGAGACACCCCCAGGCTGCCCAGGGACACCCCCAGGCTGCCCTTGAATGTCTGCAGGGCTGGAGCCTCCATCCCCTCCCTGGGTGACCTCAGCAGTCTCCACCTGCAGGCTGCCACTGCCCCTCAGCTGTTGCAGTGCTGTTTCACCAGCTGCCTCTCCTCCTCCTCCCGGAGCTGCTGATTGAAGCCCATCGACGCTGCTGAACTTTCTAATGTGTATCAATGGCTGCAGTCCACAAACAAAGCAGGGATCGATGGCTGCGATCACAAAGCATCGATCAGGCTGCTGCTACGCCCCCAGCCCCCAGCTCAGCGCTGCCCACAGAGCAGAGGACTGCTGCAGCTCAGGCAGCTCTGGGGATGCTCAGCTGGGGCAGGGTCCTCTGCTGAAGCAAGGCCAAGCTCTGGCAGCAGGCACTGGCACCACAGAAGGCCAAGGGCAGCCCCAGGCTGTGCTGCCAGTGCCCATTGCTGCCTTCTCCCCCACCAGCACCCCCAGGTCCTTCTCTGCAGGGCTGCTCTCACCCTCATCCCCCCCAGATTGTGCTGGTGCCAAGGGCTGCCTTGACCAAGGTGCAGGACCTTGCCCTTGGCCTTGCTGAAGCTCCTGAGGCTCTCCTCAGCCTCCTCTGCAGCCTGCCCAGGGCCCTCTGCCCCTCTGGGGCTGGGGTGTAATCCACCCTTGGCACTTTGTCCTCGCTGCCAGATGGACACAGTGGGAGCCCAGCCGCCTCCTGCTGCCCCTGGGGTGCCAGCTGGGACGGTGGCAGCACCCTGAGGGGCAGGCAGAGGCTGCAAGGTGTGGGAAGGCAGCAGGGCTCTGCCCTGTGGCATCTGAGAGAGGCAGCAGGCTGGGAAGCGACTCCCTGGCTCTCTGCTCTCCTGGGCCACCTCCCCATCCGTCTGCCACTGCTGCTGGAAGGGCAGGGGGCAGGGCAGGCAGCCTGGGGCTCTGCTGCCTCTGGCTCTGCCCTGCTGGCAGCCCAGGCAGGGGGCAGGGGCAGCCCTGGGCAGGGGGCAGGGCAGGCAGCCTGGGGCTCTGCTGCCTCTGGCTCTGCCCTGCTGGCAGCCCAGGCAGGGGGCAGGGGGCAGGGGCAGCCCCGGGCAGGGGGCATCCTTGCCAGCAAGGCTTCCTGAGCAGACCAGCCCCACCTGGGCAAGGGTCTGTGCCTCCTCACCAGCCCAGCAGAGGTGAGAGTCACACCCAGCCCCATGGCCACCACCAGAGAGTCAGGGAGAGGGTTGGGTTGGAAGGGACCTCCAAGCTCCCCCAGCCCCAGCCCCCTGCCCTGGGCAGGGACCCCTCCCACCAGCACAGGCTGCTCAGGGCCTCATCCAGCCTGGCTCTGAACCCAGTGTTTGGCCCTCCAGGATGGGTTGAAGCTGGAGACCAAATGCTGAGGCTCACAGTGCTGAGAGCCTGGTGTGGGCTTTCAGGTGGAGCCCAAAGGGGAAGCTCCATTTCCATAGATCCCTTAGAAACTGAGGCCACAGAACCACAGAGTGGTTTGGGAGGGGCCTTGAAGATCATCTGGTTCCAAGCTCTCTGCCATGGGCCCCTAGGGACAGCTGCCCCTAGACCAAGGTGCTCAAAGCTTCATCCAGCACCTGCCAGAACCTGAGGGGATCCTGCAGGCAGGCTGGGCAGGGACTGCTCAGAAGGGGCTGGGGGGACAGGACCAGGGGCAGTGGTTTGGTACTGGAGCAGGGCAGAGTCAGGTTGGACACCAGGAGGAAGCTCTGCACAGGGAGGCTGGGGAGAGCCTGGCACAGGCTGCCCAGGGAGGGGGCTGAGGCTCCATCCCTGCAGCCATCCAAGCTCAGGCTTGATCTGGCCCTGAGCAGCCTGCTCCTGGTGGGGATGTCCCTGTGCCTGCAGGGGCAGCACTGGCTGAGCTTTAAAGGTCCCTCCCAAGCCAGTGCTTGGGATGGAGCTGGGGCTCCCTGGAGCAGCTGACCCCCTCCCCATGGGGGCACCTCCAGCCCCAGCCAGGGTGCTCCAGAGGCTTTCCCTGCTGCTGGCAGCAAACTCGCTCTGGGGGGGCAGTGGAGGTGCTCCCACCCCCAGGGTAGGTGACACACCAGCAGCACCCTCAGCTCCAGGTCAGCAGCAGCCCCCTCAGCAAGCACTCAGCCAGGACCAACCCTGGCTGCAGCCAGCTGCATGCCCCTTGATTTGCACTGCTGGGGCCAGGCTGGGGCAAGGCTATAAAGGGAGATCCTGCCTGCCAGCCCTGCCTCTGCTGCAGCCCCGCCCCGCCCCACCCTGCCCCGCCCCGCCCCGCCCCGCCCCGCCCCGCCGGAATTCCTGCTCTGGGGGAGAAGGGGAGGCAGAAAGGGACCACTTGACTGTGTGGCCCTCCCCTGGCAGTGAGGGAAGCAGCGGGGGAAGCAGCAGCAGCAGCAGTGCCTGCAGTAGCAGCAGTGCCTGCAGCAGCAGCAGTGCCTGCAGTAGCAGCAGTGCCTGCAGCAGCAGCAGTGCCTGCAGCAGCAGCAGTGCCTGCAGCAGCAGCAGTGCCTGCAGCGCAGTGCTCAGGAGGCACCCCAGTGGCTAAGGACTGGGGGGGGGCTTAGGGTGGGCTGCCGCCCCCTACACTGCCCCACAGCAGCACCCCGGGGCAAGGGCCACAGCTAGAGCTCCCCTGAAGGCTCATGGCAACAGACAACGCTGCTCTGGGCTGGAGGAAGGAGGAGCTCCCAGCTGCTCCCCGAGGCACAGGAGGGGGTCCTCAGCCTTGGCTGGGGCTGCCCCAGCACAGGGGAAAGCCCTCCCCAGCAGCAGGGCTGGCCCAGGCCCCCTGCAGAGCTCCCTCCCAGCCTCCCCTGCCCTGATTCTAGGAGCAGCTCCTTTCTGGGAGGTGTCTGCAGAAGCCTCCTCTTGCTCGCTCTGCTCTGCTTTGCTTGGGACTGAAATGCCTCTGGTGGGCAGAAAGGGCCCAGGCAGGGTGGCCTTGGCTCAGCCCAAGCAGAGCAGCTCACTGCTGCCTGGGCTGCTGAAGTCAGGCAGCTGTAATGGTCCTTGCCTTGCAAGGAGGGGATGCAAGGAGCAGATGTGGCCAGAGAAGGGCAACACAGCTGGGGAAGGGTCTGGGGAGCAGCAGCTGGGAGTGTTCAGCCAGGGGGAGGCTGAGGGAGACCTCCTTGCTCTCTGCAGCTCCCTGGGAGGAGGCTGCAGCCAGCTGGGGCTGGGCTCTGCTCCCCAGTCTCAGGGGATGGAAAGAGAGGCAATGGCCTGGAATTGTGCCAGGGGAGGCTGAGGTTGGAGAGGAGGAGAAATGTCCTTGGTGCCAGAGTGGCCAGGGCCTGGCAGAGGCTGCCCAGGGGGGTGGTGGAGTCCCCATGGCTGGAGGGGTGGCCGTGGTTCGGTGGCCGTGGTTCGGTGGCCGTGGTTCGGTGGCCGTGGTGGTGCTGGCCTCGGGGAGCCAAGCACAGCACTTCAGTGGCTGTGTGATGCAGGGGGAGGGAGAGCAGCCCAGAGCCTCTCCTTGGCCCTCTCCAAGGCCTTGTTTAGTATTCCAGGCAGCATTAGCTGCTGGTGCAGGGCCCAGGAGCGGCGCAGCACGGCGCTGAGCCTGCCTGCAAACACCTCCCCTGCTGTTCTCAGGCTTGGAGAAGGTGATCAGGACTTATTAGGATTAAGGGCTCATTGCAGCTGAATTGATCAGCTGGCATTTGGGTGTAATTGAAGCTAAAAATACAAGGAGGGGATAAGCAGGTTTCACTTCTCTATGAAATTACCTCCCCCTCTCCCTCCTTGCCGTGCAGGCAGCCCCAGCACCACTGCCTGCTCGGGGGAGAGGGGCAAGGAGGCTTTGTGCGCTGGGGGAGGTTGTGTGGCCTGGCTCTGCAGTGATGCCTTGCTTGGAACAGGCTGCCCAGGGAAGTGGTTGAGGCTCCATGCCTGGAGGTACTCAGGGTGGGGCTGGACAGGGCTCAGGGCAGCCTGCTGCAGTGCAGGATGTCCCTGCTGGGGGCAGGGGAGCTCTGGAGGTCCCTTCCAGCCCAGCCCCTGCTGTGACCTTCCCTTCCCATGCAGAATCACAGAGCCACACAGCTGCCAGGGAGCTCAAGGCTCAGCCAGCCCCAGCCCCTGCCATGGGCAGGGACACCTCACACCACAGCAGGTTGCTCACAGCCACCTCCAGCCTGGCTGCAAACACCTCCAGGCAGGAGGCTGCCAGCAGCTCCCTGGGCAGCCTGTGCCAGGCTCTCACCACCCTCCTGGGCAACAACTTCTTCCTCACAGCCAATCTCAGTCTCCCCACTTCCAGTTCTGCTCCATCCCCCCCAGTCCTATCCCTCCCTGACACCCTCACAAGTCCCTCCCCAGCTCTCTTGCAGCCCCCTGCAGATCCTGGAAGGCCACAAGGAGGTCTCCTTGAAGCCTTCTCCTCTCCAGCCTGCACAACCCCAACTCCCTCAGGCTGTGCTCACAGCAGAGCAGCTCCAGCCCTCTGCTCCTCCTCCTGGCCCTGCTCTGGACACCTTCCAGCCCCTCCAGACCCTTCCTGGCACAGAGGCTCCTGAGCTGGACACCCTGCACCTCCTCAGCCTCACCACACAACAACTGCCTGTCCAGAGCCATAGGCCTTGAGCCATTCAGGGGCTGATTAAGCTTGCACCACCACCACCACCACCACCACCATCACCACCACCATCATCATCATCATCATCGCCGGCGTTTCCCATCTGCAAGCGCTGGTGCCCTGTGGAGCACAGGCAGAGCCAGGTGCAGACAATGAAAGCAGAGCTGGCAAAGAGGGGCTGCTGCCTGGGGGGGCTCTGATGCCATCCCCTGGTGCAGCTCAGGGCTGCTGCCTGGGGGGGCTCTGATGCCATCCCCTGGTGCAGCTCAGGGCTGCTGCCTGGGGGGGCTCTGATGCCATCCCCTGGTGCAGCTCAGGGCTCTGCCTGGTGGAGCTCTGATGCCATCCCCTGGTGCAGCTCAGGGCTGCTGCCTGGGGGGGCTCTGATGCCATCCCCTGGTGCAGCTCAGGGCTGCTGCCTGGGGGGGCTCTGATGCCATCCCCTGGTGCAGCTCAGGGCTCTGCCTGGTGGAACTCTGATGCCATCCCCTGGTGCAGCTCAGGGCTCTGCCTGGTGGAGCTCTGATGCCATCCCCTGGTGCAGCTCAGGGCTGCTGCCTGGGGGGGCTCTGATGCCATCCCCTGGTGCAGCTCAGGGCTGCTGCCTGGTGGAACTCTGATGCCATCCCCTGGTGCAGCTCAGGGCTCTGCCTGGTGGAGCTCTGATGCCATCCCCTGGTGCAGCTCAGGGCTCTGCCTGGTGGAGCTCTGATGCCATCCCCTGGTGCAGCTCAGGGCTCTGCCTGGGGGGGCTCTGATGCCATCCCCTGGTGCAGCTCAGGGCTGCTGCCTGGTGGAGCTCTGATGCCATCCCCTGGTGCAGCTCAGGGCACTGCCTGGTGGAGCTCTGATGCCATCCCCTGGTGCAGCTCAGGGCTGCTGCCTGGTGGAGCTCTGATGCCATCCCCTGGTGCAGCTCAGGGCTCTGCCTGGGGCAGCTCTGATGCCATCCCCTGGTGCAGCTCAGGGCTGCTGCCTGGTGGAGCTCTGGTGCCATCCTCTGGTGTAGCTCAGGGCTCTGCCTGGGGGAGCTCTGATGCCATCCCCTGGTGCAGCTCAGGGCTCTGCCTGGGGGGGCTCTGATGCCATCCCCTGGTGCAGCTCAGGGCTCTGCCTGGTGGAGCTCTGATGCCATCCCCTGGTGCAGCTCAGGGCTCTGCCTGGTGGAGCTCTGATGCCATCCCCTGGTGCAGCTCAGGGCTGCTGCCTGGGGGAGCTCTGATGCCATCCCCTGGTGCAGCTCAGGGCACTGCCTGGTGGAGCTCTGATGCCATCCCCTGGTGCAGCTCAGGGCTGCTGCCTGGTGGAGCTCTGATGCCATCCCCTGGTGCAGCTCAGGGCTCTGCCTGGGGCAGCTCTGATGCCATCCCCTGGTGCAGCTCAGGGCTGCTGCCTGGTGGAGCTCTGATGCCATCCCCTGGTGCAGCTCAGGGCTCTGCCTGGTGGAGCTCTGATGCCATCCCCTGGTGCAGCTCAGGGCTGCTGCCTGGGGGAGCTCTGATGCCTTCCCCTGGCACTGCAGCAGCAGAGGGCTCTGCCTGGTGGAGCTCTGATGCCATCTGAATGGTGTAGCTCAGGGCTCTGCCTGGGGGAGCTCTGATGCCATCCCCTGGCACTGCTGCAGCTCAGGGCTGCTGCTTGGTGGAGCTCTGATGCCATCCCCTGGTGCAGCTCAGGGCTCTGCCTGGGGGGAGCTCTGATGCCATCCCCTGGCACTGCTGCAGCTCAGGGCTGCTGCTTGGTGGAGCTCTGATGCCATCCCCTGGCACTGCTGCAGCTCAGGGCTGCTGCTTGGTGGAGCTCTGATGCCATCCCCTGGTGCAGCTCAGGGCTCTGCCTGGGGCAGTTTTGATGCCATCCCCTGGTGCAGCTCAGGGCTCTGCCTGGGGCAGCTCTGATGCCATCCCCTGGCACTGCTGCAGCTCAGGGCTGCTGCTTGGTGGAGCTCTGATGCCATCCCCTGGCACTGCTGCAGCTCAGGGCTGCTGCTTGGGGCAGCTCTGATGCCTTCCCCTGGCACTGCAGCAGCAGAGGGCTCTGCCTGGGGCAGCTCTGATGCCATCTGAATGGTGCAGCTCAGGGCTCTGCCTGGGGCAGCTCTGATGCCATCCCCTGGTGCAGCTCAGGGCTCTGCCTGGGGCAGCTCTGATGCCATCCCCTGGCACTGCAGCAGCCCTCCAGCAGCGATGCTCTTGGCTGTGGCACTCCTGGGCTCTGGGCATGCCTGGCTCCTGCTGCACAGAACCTGGGTAAGGATCACAGTTCCCCTCTCTGTTCCCTCCTTTGGCCATGCCAGCCCTGGCCAGGGTCAGTCTCCAGGTAGGTGTTTTGGATGCCCCCCAGCAGGCCCCTCGAGGGTCCCACTTCCCCCTGTGCCAGTCCTGCTGCTGGCTCTGTGCCTCCCTCCCCTGCAGCCTGCTTCTGCTCTTTGCCATTTCCCCTGCTTCACAGAGGGTTTCCCAGGTGGCAGCACATCAAATGCTTTATTGAGCCCCAGAGAGATTGCCTCTCCCACACTTCCCTTGTCTGGCAAGCCAATTACCTTATCAAAGGAGGGCCTCAGCCCAGCCTGGCATAGGCTGCCTTTGGTGAAGCTCTGTTGCACTTCAGCTCCTTCCTCTCAGTGCCTTCAATTAATGTTTCCCTCAGGATGTGTCCTGCAGCACCCTGAGCAGGTTACCACAGCAGCCTGGCTCAGGCTCTTCACTTCCCCTACCCTCCCTGGTGAGCCATTCATGTGTGGGGCTTCACTCGGTGCCATCTGACCTGCAAACCTCAGCAGAGGTCTGCCCTCTGCCCCCCCTGTGCCACTTCTCCCCAGGTGGGGTGGAAACTTCCCCAGCCCCTTGGGCTTCACCTGGGCCCCCTCCAGAGTCCTGCTGCCACGGCAGGGGGGGCTGCTTCCATCCTTCACCTCTCATTAGGAACAAGCTCTGCCCCAGGAGGCTGCTGGAGCCTAGAGCAGGCTGCCAGGGAGGTGCCAGGTGAGGCCCCAGCCTTGGAGCTGTTCAAGGTGAGGCTGCACAGGGCTCTGGGCAGCCTGCTGCAGTGCAGGATGTCCCTGCTGGGGGCAGGGCTTGGGCTGGGGGAGCTCTGGAGGTCCCTTCCAGCCCAGCCCCTGCTGTGATTCCACCACCCTCATAGCAAAGAGCTTCCTCCTGCCCAAGAGCCAAAGCTCTGCAGGGCAAGGGGAAGAATCACAGAATCAATAAGGTTGGAAGTGACCTCAAGGGTCAGCAAGAGACCAGCCTGAGCTTCTCACTCTCCATGAACCAGGCCCAGCACAGTGAGCTCCCAGCCCAGCCCTGCCCAAGCATCTCAGCTGGAAGAGGAGCCCAGGACCTCCAAGCTTGATGGTTCAGGACCTGAGTTATGCCAATGGCTCCCTGCAGGCACTGCCTCTGAGCTGCTCGACCCTAAGCCAGCAGCTCTGGGAGGGTCCTGGCTGCCCAGCAGCTTGGTTGACAACAGCAGGAGTGCACAAAGAAGGCTGCCTGGGAGCTGAAGATGCCCCCAGAGATCCTCTGTGCTATTGTGATGCCTTAAAAGCCAAACCCAAACCCCCACCAAAGCCAAGAGGCCACCAAACCCCACAGAAGCCACCAAAGCAGCCCCAGAAAGGAGGTGCTGGGCTCTGTGTGCTGAGGACTTCTGCCTTGCAAGGGCTGCAGCATCAGCCCAGCCTGGCTGCCCATGATGCCAGCTGCTGCTGGGCACTGGCTCTGGCCAGAGGGAGCAGAGCAGCTTCTGATGGGAGGAGACTTCTGCCAGGTGAGGCCCCCAAGCTCTGATGGTGTTTGCACTCTGATAGAGCAGCACTAAAAGCCTCCCCGGGGCAAAGGCAGCTTTAGAAGCACCCCCAAGGGCTCCATCTCTCCCTGCACCCTCCAGCAGCTAACAACCCCCCCCGAGGGCACAGCCCCCAGCAAACAGCGAGCAGCAGCGGGCCGGCCCCAGAGCCCTGCGGGGAGGAGGTAGGAACTCATCTCACAGCAGCTGAGTGAAGGAGGGCAGGGGGGTGCTGAAACAATCAGAGCACTGCCTGGGCTGGAAGAGCTCTCCCAGGGCAGCCAGCCCCACCGGGACCCCCGCCGGGAGCCCAACCCTGGCCCCAGCTGCCACGGCCACAGGTTTCTGGAGCCCCTCCAGGGCTGGGGACTCCACCACCCCCCCGGGCAGCCTGTGCCAGTCCCTGGCCACTCTGGCACCAAAGGCATTTTGCCTGCTCTCCAACCCAGCCCTGCCCCGGCCATTGCCTCTCCTTCTCTCGCCTGGGGCCGGGCAGAGGAGCCCAGCCCCCGCCCGGCTCCAGCTCCGTGCGGAGCAGGGCCCTGGGCAGTGTTTGCTGAAGGGGAGGGTGGGTGGCAGAGGCGCGGCGGGGCGGGGGGCTGCCGGCTCACGTCAGTGCCCGCGGGCTGGCGCTCGGCCGGGCTGGCGCTCGGCCGGGCTGCTATCTGCCGCCGGGGCTCTGCCTATCTCGCCGGCTCCCCGCGGGCGCTGTTTGCGCTCCCGGCCGTGCCCGCGGGAGCTGCTGCTGCTCCCGGCCAGGCTCTGCAGGAAACACCTCTGGGGCACAGCGGACAGAGCTGGGGCAGGCCCTCCGCAGCCCGGGGTGCCCCTGGGCTGGGCAGGGGAGGAGCCGAGTCGTGCTTCCCAGGACAGGATGGGCTGGAAGGGACCCTGAGCATCATCCAGCGCTGGGCAGGGACACCTCCTGAGCCCCTCTGCAGGGGCCATGGCAGCTCTTGGGCAGGCAGAGAGATGTCTCCTCCTGCTCAGCAGCAGACTTTAAAGGCTAACTCTGAATGCAAAGCTGCTCAGGGCCTCATCCAGCCTGGCCCTGAACACCCCCAGGCAGGAGGCAGCCACAGCCTCCCCTGGGCAGCCTCTCCCCCCTCTCACTGCCAAGGATTTCTTCCTCCTCTCCAGCCTCAATCTCCTCTCCCAGCTCAAAGCCACTGCCCCTCCTGTGCTCAGCACAAGCCTGGATGAGGCACTCGGTGCCATGGTTTGGTTCATCAGATGGTGCTGGGTGAGAGGTTGGACTTGATGGTCTCAGAGGTCTCTTCCAACCTGGTTGCTCCTGGGTGAGTTTGGTATTTTCCTGAGGGGTGGTGGCTGCTCAGCACTGGGGGGGTGCTGGTGGGGGTGCTCTGGGTGGCTTTGCCGAGCTCCACTCTGCACCTTGTGTGTGGCTGTTGGCACTCAGGGGCTGGACAAAGCTTCCAGCCCTGCTGGCAAACCTGTCCTGGAGGCAGAGCCCTGCCATGGAGCAGGAGATGTGCTCTGTGCAGCTCATCTGCTCCCTGGCTCCTGGGGGGTGGCTGGGAGCCAGGCTCACCCCCCAGCAGCATCCTCTGGTGCCCTCCCCAGGCTGGGCAGAGCTGTGCCAGCACAGGTCAGGCTCGCACAGGGCTGCACTGGGGAGGTCTCTTTGGTGCTGCAGCTCCACCTCTGCCTCAGGACTTCCCCCTCAGCACAGAATGGTCACTGAAGTCCACAGCCCTTAGACATCAGGACCAGGAAACACCTCAGGGGTCCTTCCAAGCCTGCGGTGCCAACCTGGGGGGCACCTGAGGGTGCTCCAGGACAGCTCAAGCCCCCTGCTTGGGGACAGGCTCTGAGGGCCCAGCAACACCTCCTGCCTGCCTGCCTGCTGATGGGGAAGTGGGCAGCAGCTGAGCTTGCCAGGCAGCCAGCCCAGGCTGTGTGATGGCATCTGGGCTGTGCTCGTGCAGGAGAAGGCTTTGGTGCTGCTGGCCTCGGGGGCCTGCGCAGCATCGCTGCAGCACAGCCCCAGGGGCAGCCCAGCAGCCTCCCTCAGGGTGGGGCTGCCCCTGCTGGCACCAGGGGCAAGTGCTCTGCCTGCTGGGCTCAGCCTTGCCCGTCCCTTGTGAGCCTCCCAGGGCGGCTGGGGCTGCCCCCAGGGCCTTGCACCGTGCTCTGTGCCCCTTAGAGCAGCCCTGGCTCTGATCTCAGGTTGAGCTCAGCCTTATCTCAGCTCAGCAAGAATGCAAACAGCAGAGCTGCTGCAGAGCAAGCCATGAGGCTGCCCCAGGCCCTGGCAGGGCAGCAGAGAGAGAGGCAGTGCCCAAGCAAAGGGCTCTCCAGCAGCTCTGGATACTTCCTAGCGTGGTCCAGCTCGGCTTTGCCTCCCCAGAGCCTGCTCCCTGTGCCTGCTCTCCTGCAGCTGCTCTCCTGCAGCCCAGAGGTGAGTTTTGCTTCCTCCCTGGGGGTGTGGGGCTGTGGAATCAGGGCAGCAGGTCAGCAGCTGTGCAGTCTGCAGCCCCTTGGAGGTTGCAGGGGCTGCACTGATTACAGCCTGCAAGGGTCGGCAGAAACTCTGCCACAGCTCTGCCATCTGAGAGGGGGTTCCAGGTGTGCCTGGTGCCCAGGCTGGCAGGGAGGTGGCTGTGGGGTGCAGGCACTGTGCTGACCTGGCTGTGGCTGGAACTGACTGGGGCTGGGGGGACAGGGTGGTGGAGGCTCAAGCAGTGCTGTGTGTGCTGCAGGCAGGGACTGCCCTGGGGCTCTTCCCTGCCAGGAGAAACAAGGAGCAGGCAGCACACAGAGCCAGCTGCAGATCCCCACCCGTGCTCAGAGGAAGCTGCCCACAGAGGCTGTGGAGTCTGCTCTGCAGCCTTTCCAGCCCCCCCCGGGTGTGTTCTGTGTGCCCTGCCCTGGGTGCCCTGCTCTGGCAGGGGGGGTTTGGGCTGCATGCTCTCTGGAGGTCCCTTCCAGCCCCTGCCCTGCTCTGTGGCTCTGTGGACTGCAGGACTCCAAGCTGCAGTTTGTATGAAACAGAGATCTTTGGGCAGATAAGGAGCAGAGACCCCAGAGAGCTGAGCCTTGCCCAGGCTGCTCCCAGAGCATCAGGAGCTCAGCACTGGGGGGGTCAGGCTGGACCCCACAGCTCCAGTGCACCCCAGCAGCTTCATTTACTCCTTTTGGAGACCACCAGGATGAGCAGAGGCTGCAGACCCTCCCCTGTGGGGCCAGGCTGGGAGAGCTGGGGCTGTGCAGCCTGCAGAAGAGAAGGCTCCAGGCAGACCTCAGAGCAGCTTCCAGCAGCTGAAGGGCTCCAGGAGAGCTGGGGAGGGACTCTGGACAAGGGCTGGGAGTGCCAGGCTGAGGAACAATGGCTTTGAGCTGGGAGAGGAGAGACTGAGAGTGGAGAGGAGGAAGAGATTGTTGAGTGAGGGTGGGGAGAGCCTGGCACAGGCTGCCCAGGGAGGCTGTGGCTGCCTCCTGCCTGGGGGTGTTCAGGACCAGGCTGGATGAGGCCCTGAGCAGCCTGTGCTGGTGGGAGGGGTCCCTGCCCAGGGCAGGGGGCTGGAGCTGGATGAACACTGAGGTCCAACCCAACCATTCCATGATGTACTGACAAACCCTGCTGCACCTTCCCAAGGACACCCCAGAGGACTCCTCAGCAGCAGTCCCAGCCCTGGGCACCCCTGGCAGCCGCTGGGATCTCTCCTGTGCCCTGCCAGCCCCCTCCCTCCCCAGCTGCCAACGCTGAGCTTGCCCCAGGCGCAGCAGCATGTCCGGGACTGCCGCATGGAGCTCTGCTGCAGGCAGGGAGCAGCCCCCTCGGCAGGGTGATCCCCCGGGGCCGGGCTTTGAGCCCTGCAGCTCTGCAGCTGGGCACTGAACGTTTTGCCAACAGCAGCCCCCAGGCCAGGATGAGAATCCCAAACTCTCCACACAGGCCCCTGGGGGAAGGCAATTTCCCAGGAGGAGAGGCTGGGGGTTTGCCTTCTGCAGCACGGGGGGCTGGGGGCTGCTGCGGGGGCTGCTTGCTGCCCCCTCACCGTCTGCAGCCCAGGCCCCTCCCAGACTGCCCCCAGCCCAGGGCTTTGCTAGGCTCAGCCAGACCTCAGCCACTGCATCTTCAGAGCCATCCAAGCAGTGATGGCAGCCTGGGGCTGGCAGCCTGGGGCTGGCAGCCTGGGCCTGGCAGCCTGGGGCTGGCAGCCTGGGGCTGGCAAGGTGCTGCCCTTGGCTTTGCTGCTCCAAGCAGCCCAAGAGAGAGAGCAGCTGGGAGTTCAGCACTGCCAAAGCTCAGCAGCAGCTGCTGGCCCCTGGGCTGCACTGCAGCAGCAGCAGCAGGCAGGGACCAGGTCAGAAAAGCCTAAACCCTGGGCAGGCTTCGGGGGTGGGGAGGGAGCTGCCAGGGCCCAGAGCTTGCTTGCCCTGGGCTGGCTGGCTTGGAGCACCTCGGGAGGAAGAGCCTGAGGAAGGGGAGGGGGCAGGAGGGCTTGGGGCTCCCGGGGGTTTGTTTTGCTCTCCCTTGGTGCTGGAGTTTCGCTGTTGTTGTTCCTCAGGGCTTTCTTTTGCCTTCTCTTGGTGGATTGTTGGGCAGCTTCTTGCTGGTTTGTGTTTTGGCTTCCTGGTGCTTTGGGTTGGGGGTTCTTGGTGGTTTATGTCTCAGCTCCTGGGGGCTGAGTTTGCAGCCTCCTGGGGGCTGCTTGGACTCTCCCTTCTGCTGGGCTTTCTCAGTCCCTCTTGCCCTGGGCTCTGAGTATTCCTGCTGGGGCTGAGCCTGGCTGGGGCTGAGCCTGGCTGGGGCTGAGCCTGGCTGGGGCTGAGCCTGGCTGGGGCTCTGCAGCTCAGGCTGCTTTATCTGCAGGCTTGGGAACAAGCTGTCCCCGAACCTCTCGTGTTTGCTCTCCAGTCCTTCCGTCCAAGCTGCTTATCTGCAGGAGGAGGCCCTGGGTGCTGCCTCCTGCAGGAAGGGCTGCAGGCTGCTGGGGCAGCACAGCAGAGCGCTGGGAGGACCCTGGGGAGGGCTGGCTGGAGCTAAAAGCAGAGGCAGCATTCTCTGCTCTGCAGGCTGCTGTGTCCTGCAGTCCTACCCACAGCCACTGCTGGCTGGAGCACTGGCACCCTGCTCAGCCCTGGCTGCTTCTCCCCTGCTGTGGTGGTCACCCAGGGAGCAAAGTCTGCTGTGGGACTATGGGGAGGTGCTCAGGGCCAGCTTGGATGAGGCTTTGAGCAGCCTGGGCTGGTGGGAGGGGTCCCTGCCCATGGCAAGGGGGTTGGAATTAGGTGATCTTGGAGGTCCCTTCCAGCCCAACCCATGCTGTGAACAGTCACAGAGCCACAGATTGCATCAGGTTGGAAGCTGACCCTGTCCTCCCAGGGCATCCTGTCCCACCCCTGCAGCCCCAGGCACAGCTCCAGCTGGAGCAGGCTGCCCAGGGACCCCTCCAGGCTGAGCTTGGATGGCTGCAGGGATGGAGCCTCAGCCCCCTCCCTGGGCAGCCTGTGCCAGGCTCTCCCCAGCCTCCCTGTGCAGAGCTTCCTCCTGGTGTCCAACCTGACCCTGCCCTGCTCCAGCTCCAAACCACTGCTCCTCATCCTCAGCACCCAATGTGGGGAGGATCTGGCTGGGGATGTGGATCAGGAGCTGCCACAGCTTCCAGCACTGGCTGGGGAGCTCCCAGAGGGCTGAGCTGTGCTGTGGGCTCAGCTGTGCTCTGCTTGGTGCCTGTGCCTCCTGTGCCCAGCACACAGAGCTCTGCTCCCTCACATCCCCTTCAGGCAGGCTGGGGTGGTTGGACCCTGCTCTGCCACTCAGTGTCTCCTCTCTGCTGGGCCCTGGCTCAGGACTGCTGCTGGGGTGCAGCCAGGTAGCCTTTCAGGAGGGAATTTCCTTGGTCAGGAGCCTGTCCCAGAGGGTGATGCAGCTGTGACTCACTCCTGCTGCCCTGGGGCCTTCTCCTGTGGGCAGAGCAGGAAGGAGGAGCTGGGCCAGGCTGAGGCAGGCTCCCCTAAACCCTGCCCCTGCTTTGTCCTTCCAGGTGAGTCCTGCTGGCCCCAAACCACCCCCGGGAGTGGGACTGAGTTCCCCTCTGCATCGGTGTCCTGCCCTCAGAACCCCCTCTGCTTATGCTGCAGAGAGTCTGGGGGGCTTCAGCAGGGAGCTGGGCTTCGAAGGGCTCCAAGTGCCGCTGGGATGGCAGAGCAGCCACCTGCCCGTGTGGGTTTCTCAGAGCTATAACCCAGGTAGGTCCCAGCCCCTTGCTGTGCAGCACCAGCTGCTTGCTGGCCTCACATCTGCCTCCCTCTGCTCCTGCAGCCCCAAACCCTCACAGCCCTCAGGGCTGAAGTCTGAGACAAACCTTGGTGCCCAGGGGCTGCTGGTTTGGCTTTGGTTGACGCATCCCAGACTCTCACCATGACCTCACTGGCACTGACCACCTAATGCCACTGACCACCTACTGCCACTGGCACATTTGGGTCCTGGCATCCCCTGGGCGTCTCCTGGCTGTGGACAAGCAGTGTTGGCACAATGCTGCAGTGCTTGGCAGCACTTTGCCACACCACCCTGCCCCAGGGCTTGACTTGGTGGCCCTTGGCTTGCCGTGGGCTGAGCTGATCCTTCTCACCTTGCCCTCCCTGCTCTCTGCCTTGCTCCTTCCCTCTCTGCCAACCCAATGCCTGCCCAGCTGTGCCATCAGCACAGAGCTTCCCCAGGACCTCTCCTGGTGGCCCCTGCCTGGACAGGGGTGAGGAGGTGTGACCCCAGCACCTCACCCCACAGGGTGCAGCATGACACCTCCTGCCAGGGGTGTGCTGGGGAAAAGGCCTGAGCCTGCCCACACTGTGCCATGGAGCTCAGAGCCTGCCCACACTGTGCCATGGAGCTCAGAGCCTCCCACACTGTGCCATGGAGCTCAGAGCCTGCCCACACTGTGCCATGGAGCTCAGAGCCTGCCCACACTGTGCCATGGAGTTCAGAGCCTCCCACACTGTGCCATGGAGCTCAGAGCTGCCCACACTGTGCCATGGAGCTCAGAGCCTGCCCACACTGTGCCATGGAGCTCAGAGCCTCCCCACACTGTGCCATGGAGCTCAGAGCTGCCCACACTGTGCCATGGAGCTCAGAGCTGCCCACACTGTGCCATGGAGTTCAGAGCCTCCCACACTGTGCCATGGAGCTCAGAGCTGCCCACACTGTGCCATGGAGCTCAGAGCCTGCCCACACTGTGCCATGGAGTTCAGAGCCTCCCACACTGTGCCATGGAGCTCAGAGCCTGCCCACACTGTGCCATGGAGCTCAGAGCCTCCCCACACTGTGCCATGGAGCTCAGAGCTGCCCACACTGTGCCATGGAGCTCAGAGCCTGCCCACACAGTGCCATGGAGCTCAGAGCCTGCCCACACAGTGCCATGGAGCTCAGAGCCTGCCCACACTGTGCCATGGAGCTCAGAGCCTGCCCACACAGTGCCATGGAGCTCAGAGCCTGCCCACACTGTGCCATGGAGCTCAGAGCCTGCCCACGCTGTGCCATGGAGCTCAGAGCCTCCCCACACTGTGCCATGGAGCTCAGAGCTGCCCACACAGTGCCATGGAGCTCAGAGCCTGCCCACACAGTGCCATGGAGCTCAGAGCCTGCCCACACAGTGCCATGGAGCTCAGAGCTGCCCACACTGTGCCATGGAGCTCAGAGCCTCCCACACTGTGCCATGGAGCTCAGAGCCTGCCCACACTGTGCCATGGAGCTCAGAGCCTGCCCACACTGTGCCATGGAGTTCAGAGCCTCCCCACACAGTGCCATGGAGCTCAGAGCTGCCCACACTGTGCCATGGAGCTCAGAGCTGCCCACACTGTGCCATGGAGCTCAGAGCCTCCCACACTGTGCCATGGAGCTCAGAGCCTGCCCACACTGTGCCATGGAGCTCAGAGCCTGCCCACACTGTGCCATGGAGCTCAGAGCCTGCCCACACAGTGCCATGGAGCTCAGAGCCTCCCACACTGTGCCATGGAGCTCAGAGCCTGCCACACAGTGCCATGGAGCTCAGAGCTGCCCACACTGTGCCATGGAGCTCAGAGCTGCCCACACTGTGCCATGGAGCTCAGAGCTGCCCACACAGTGCCATGGAGCTCAGAGCCGCCCACACTGCCTTCCCACCACACTGTCCACACATCCCTGCCCAGCCCCTGCCCTGCCCAGCCCCTGCCCTGCCCTGCCCAGCCCCTGCCCAGCCCCTGCCCAGCCCCTGCCCTCTTCACCTGTTGCTGTCTCTCCTCAGCGCCCTCGGCTGCGCCGTGACCGCCCGGGCCCCGGCAGAGCAAGGATGCTGAAGAGAATCCACCTCTGCCTCTGCTTCTCCTTCATCTCAGGCATCCTGTACGAGCTCTCCCTGCTCTCTGGCTGCTTCTTCCCCTACGTGCCCCTCTCCAAGCACCTCCTGAGCCCCGAGGAGGTGCTGAGCCTGGGCAGGAGCATCATCTTCCTGGAGACCAGCGAGCGCCTGGAGCCGCCCCCGCTGGTGTCCTGCTCCGTGGAGTCTGCCGCCAGGACCTACCAGGACCGAGCGATCATCCTCTTCATGAAGGGGCTCAGCAACCACACAGCCCTGCAGGGCAACTCCAGCCACGCAGCCTTCTCGCTCCTCTCCGCCATGAAGAACGTCTTCATCTTCCCCCTCCGGCTGGAAGCCATCTTCCAGGAGACTCCTCTGCTCCAGTGGTACAACCAGGTGGGCACAGGGACAGGGGGGAGGCTGCTGTGGGCACAGGCTGAGGGAGCTGGGGCTGTGCAGCCTGCAGAGAAGGCTCCAGGGGCACCTCAGAGCTGCTGCCAGCCCCTGAAGGGATCCTGCAGGAAGGCTGCAGAGAGACTTTTACTGAGGGGGTCTGAGCCAGGCCAAGGGGAAATGGTTTGGAGCTGAGGCAGAGCAGGGTTAGAGTGGAGCTGAGGAAGAAGTTGTTCAGCAGGAGGGAGCTGAGGCTCTGGCACAGGCTGCCCAGGGAGGCTGTGGCTGCCTCCTGCCTGGGGGTGTTCAGGGCCAGACTGGATGAGCCCAGCGCCACCATGGCCACCAAACCCTGGCCCCAAGTGGCCACAAGTTTGTGGAACCCCTCCAGGCATGGGGACTCCACCACCTCCCTGGGCAGCCTCTGCCAGGCCCTGACCACTCTGGCACCAAAGGCATTTCTCCTCCTCTCCAACCTCAGCCTCCCCTGGCACAATTCCAGGCCAGTGCCTCTCCTTCCATCCCCTGAGACTGGGGAGCAGAGCCCAAGCCCCAGCTGGCTGCAGCCTGCTTGCAAGGAGCTGCAGAGAGCAAGGAGGTCTCCCTCAGCCTCCTCTGCTCCCACATCCTCTTCTTCTTCCTTTTTCTGAGACAAAATGAGCACCAGTGCCAGAGGGAAGCCTCCAGCCTGCCTCCAAGAGCTGGCAGTGCTCAGGCAGTGCCCACATGGCTCTGTCCCACTGCAGCAGCAGGCAGGGGTTGGTGGCATCACTGATGGCACCTTGGTGACACCCCCAAAGCAGCGGAGAGCTGCTCTGCATTCAGCTGTTTCCACAGCAAGGCTCTCCAAGGCCCTCTGCTGCCCCCTTGGCTTATCCCAGGTTCCACAGCTGGAGGCAGATCGGTGGTGGTGCCTGTGCAGGGCTGGGGGTGTGAGCATGGAACCGTGGAAGGGGCTGGGTTGGAAGGGATCTTGAAGCTCATCCAGCTCCAGCCCCCTGCCCTGGGCAGGGACCCCTCCCACCAGCACAGGCTGCCCAGGGCCTCATCCAGCCTGGCCTTGAACATCCCCAGGGAGGGGACATCCACAACCTCCCTGGCCAGCCTCAGGCTGTCCCCCTCCCTGGAGGTGTTCAAGGCTCGGTGGGACAGGAGAAACTTCCAGGCAGGAGGCAGCCACAGCCTCCCTGGGCAGCCTGTGCCAGGCTCTCCCCAGCCTCACTGCCAAGAATTCCTTCCTCCTCTCCAGTCTCAGTCTGCCCTCTCCCAGCTCAAAGCCATTGTCCCTGGCCCTGCCCCTCCCCAGCCCTGGCCCTGTCCCTCCCAGCCCTCACCCTGTCCCTCCCCAGCCCTCGCCCTGTCCCTCCCCAGCCCTCACCCTGTCCCTCCCCAGCCCTCGCCCTGTCCCTCCCCAGCCCTCGCCCTGTCCCTCCCCAGCCCTCGCCCTGTCCCAGCCCTCGCCCTGTCCCCTCCCCAGCCCTCGCCCTGTCCCCTCCCCAGCCCTCGCCCTGTCCCAGCCCTCGCCCTGTCCCTCCCCAGCCCTCGCCCTGTCCCTCCCCAGCCCTGTCCCTCCCCAGCCCTGTCCCTCCCCAGCCCTGGCCCTGTCCCAGCCCTCACCCTGTCCCTCCCAGCCCTGGCCCTGTCCCAGCCCTCGCCCTGTCCCAGCCCTCGCCCTGTCCCTCCCAGCCCTGGCCCTGTCCCAGCCCTGGCCCTGTCCCAGCCCTCGCCCTGTCCCAGCCCTCGCCCTGTCCCAGCCCTCGCCCTGTCCCTCCCAGCCCTCGCCCTGTCCCAGCCCTCGCCCTGTCCCAGCCCTCGCCCTGTCCCTCCCAGCCCTTGCCCTGTCCCTCCCAGCCCTCGCCCTGTCCCTCCCCAGCCCTCGCCCTGTCCCAGCCCTCGCCCTGTCCCTCCCCAGCCCTCGCCCTGTCCCTCCCCAGCCCTCGCCCTGTCCCTCCCCAGCCCTGTCCCAGCCCTCGCCCTGTCCCTCCCCAGCCCTGTCCCAGCCCTCGCCCTGGCCCTCCCCAGCCCTGGCCCTGTCCCCTCCCCAGCCCTCGCCCTGTCCCCTCCCCAGCCCTCGCCCTGTCCCAGCCCTCGCCCTGTTCCTCCCCAGCTCTCCCTTCAGCTCCCGCAGAGCCACCCCAAGGTCTCCCCGGCGCCCTCCGCAGCGCGCTGCCGGTGCCGCCGGCCGGCTGCGGCCCCCGGGCCGCCGGCGGCCTCCCCGAGCGCGCTGTGCCCGCCGCAGGTGGTCCCGGAGCAGGAGAAGAACTGGGTGCACGTCAGCTCGGACGCCGGCAGGCTGGCCCTGCTCTGGAAGTACGGCGGCATCTACATGGACACGGACGTCATCTCGCTGCGGCCCATCCCGCCGGGCAGCTTCCTGGCGGCGCAGAAGTCGCGCTTCTCCAGCAACGGCATCTTCGGCTTCCCCGCACGCCACTGGTTCCTCTGGGCCTGCATGGAGGACTTCGTCCTCAAGTACAACGGCGACATCTGGGGCAACCAGGGCCCCCTCCTCATGACCAGGGTGCTGAAGGCCCTCTGCAACCTGACGGACTTCCGCGGCGCCGAGGACCACAGCTGCCGCAACATCTCCTTCCTCAACCCCCAGCGCTTCTACCCCATCCCCTACCCGGCGTGGAGGAGGTACTACAAGGTGTGGGACCGGAGCCCCAGCTTCAACCACTCCTACGCCCTGCACCTCTGGAACTTCATGAACCACAACCGCCAGGCCGTGGTGGCCGGCAGCAACACGCTGGCCGAGCAGCTCTACCGCGCCCGCTGCCCCACCACCTACCGGGACCTCGTCCGCAACGCTCGGCGCGGGGACCCCGCGCCCCCGGGGGCCGCCGCCTGAGCTGCCGCCGGCGGCCCCCCGGCCCTCCCCTCCCCGGGGCCGCAGCCCGGCGCGGGAGGGCGCAGAGCTGCCTGCGGCCCCCAGCCCTGCTGGCCCGGGGGGCTCGGCGGGGGCTGCAGCATGGTGCTGGCTACCCCTGGGCAGGAGGCTCCGGTGGCACTAAGGACACCTCGGCCTCAGGGCTGTGAACTCAGAGGTGCTCAGGAACCAAACCTTCCTCAAACAGATGGACTCACGGGGTCCTGAGGAGAAGCTTGGCCTCTGGGGAGCACTTTCTGCTCTGGGGGGAGCAAGTTCTTCCCTGGGGAGCACTTTCTGCTCTGGGGGGAGCAAGTTCTTCCCTGGGGAGCACTTTCTGCTCTGGGGGGAGCAAGTTCTTCCCTGGGGAGCCCTTTCTGCTCTGGGGGGAGCAAGTTCTTCCCTGGGGAGCACTTTCTGCTCTGGGGGGAGCAAGTTCTTCCCTGGGGAGCACTTTCTGCTCTGGCCCCGGTGGCCCTGCTGGCAGCTCCTGCTCTCAGAGGAGCTGGCGTGGGCTGAAGCCTGAGGCCGGTGTCCTGCAGCTGGAGGAAGGCTGCCAGCTGCAGCTGCTGAGGAAGGGCAGCCCAGGGCCCTGCCCCTCTGTTCCCCTCTGGTTTCTCACCCAGCTCACCCCCTACGTTTTTGAGAGGGACCTTGCTGGTGCCAGAGAGAATAAAGTGGTTCAAAAGCCACCAGCCCTGAGCCTGCTCTGCCCTGCAGGCCCCTGGCAAAGCCCCAGCTGCCAGCCTTTCACTTGGGCTCCCCTCAGGAAGGGGCTTGCCCTGCCCTGTCCCCCGAGGTCAGTGCTGGCTGAATGCTCCTGCTGGACAGGGAGGAGGTGCTGAGGCTCTGGCACAGCATGGGGGTGGTCCCTCAGGGCTCCCAAAGCCCTCTGGGGTCAGTGGAGGTCATCTGCCCTGGAGGTGAGGAGCAAAGGGCTGCACTGAAGCCCAGCTGAGCACCCAGTGGCTTTGGGGCTTTTCCAGAGTCAGCAAACTGGGCAGCCTGCCCAGCTCTTGGGGGCTCTAGTCTCAGCCTCTGAGCTCCTCCAGGCCAACCCTCAACCCAGCACCACCCAACCCTGGCCCCGGGTGCCATGGCCACAGGGTTGTGGAGCACCTCCAGGGCTGGGGACTCCACCACCTCCCTGGGCAGCCTGGGCCAGGCTTGGAGAAGCCTTTCACTGAAGAAGCTTCCTCTAAAGTCCAACCTAAGCCTCCCCTGGCACAACCTGAGGCCATTGCCTCTTGTCCTCTCTCTCGAGACTGGGGAGCAGAGCCCAAGCCCCAGCTGGCTGCAGCCTCCTCTCAGGGAGCTGCAGAGAGCAATGAGGTCTCCCTCAGCCTCCTCTGCTCCAGGCTGCACACCCCCCAGGCCCTCAGCTGCTCCTCCCCAGCCCTGCTCTCCAGACCCCTCCCCAGCTCTGTTGCCCTTCTTTGGCCCTGCTCCAGCTCCTCAGTGTCCTCCTTGCAGTGAGGGATCCAGAGCTGAAGGCAGTGCTGAGTCCAGGGGCACACTCCCTGCCCTGCTCCTGCTGAGAGCAGCCAGCTGCTCTCTGGGGCTGGGGGGAGCCATTGCCCCCAGGGGTCCCAGCACCCCTCCTTTAGTCCAGACAGGGAGAAGGCCCTGGCTGGGCAGCAGAGGCTGCTGGAAGCCCTGTGGAGAAACCCAAATCTGCCTCCTGAAGCAGTTCTGCCTCATGCTGGAGGAGAAGCTGGAGAGCATGGGGGTCAAAAGGGTAACTCTGACTTGGCAGTGGCAGCAGCTGCCATGCCAGCCCTGAGCCGGTGCAGGGACACAGAGAGTGCTCTGAAATGATTCATTGCTTTTATTTTGGGGGTGGGGAGAAACCAAAGCCCTGACAGGCAGTGAAAAAAACCCAGGCCAGCCTCAGCTGGAGCAACCCCCCCCTGGAGAGGCAGAAGGGAAGCTGGGAGCTGCCATCTCCAGCCTGCTCATTCCTATCTGTCCAGCAAGTGTTTCCCCCAGGCAGCAGTGCACAGGCTCCAGAGCTGCTCCTCCCCAGGGGCAGGGCAGGAGGGTGGCCCAGGTGACCTCAGGGGGAACAAGGTCAGCACAGGGCTCAACATCAGCTCTTGAATTTCCCCTTCTTGGCAGGCAGTCTGCCTGTTGCCTCCAGGTGCTTGTTGATGAGCTCCTCCTGCACGCTGGGGGAGCAGGGTTGGTATCTGCAGTACTCCATGGTGTACTCCCCCTTGCCCTGGGCAGCAGGAGACACAAGTCAGAGCATCCCAGGATCCCAGCAGGGCAGGGGCTGGAAGGGAGCTCTGGAGCTCCCCCAGCCCAAACCCTGCTCCAGCAGGGCTCCCCCAGCAGCTTGCCCAGCAGCACAGTGCCCGGGGGGGTTGGAAGCTCTCCACCCCAGCAGACTCCACAGCCCCCCAGAGGGTACTCACCTCTGTGCACGACCTCAGCTCAGTGGCATACCCAAACATGTCATTGAGGGGCACCTGAAAGCCAAGCAGAGGCAGAACAAGAGGGTTTGCTTCCCCTGGTGGGGTCCAGCCTCACAGAATGCTTTGGGCTGGAAGGGACCTTTAAAGGTCATCCAGCCCAACACCACCCCCCCCACCCCCCCCCCTCCAATTAAGCTGAGTTTCACAGAATCATTTAGGTTGGAAAAGGCCTCCAAGATCACCCAGTCCAGGCCTTCCCCCAGCACTGCCAGCTCAGCACCAACCCATGGCCCCCAGCACCACCTCTCCACTGCTCTGAAGCCCCTCCAGGGACAGGGACTCCACCACTGCCCTGGGCAGCCTGGGCCAGGCCTGGACAACCTCTCTGGGGAAGAAATTGTTCCTCATGGCCAACCTAAACCTCCCCTGGGGCAACTTGAGGCTGTTCCCTTTTGGGCTGTTTCCAGCTCACACTGAACTCATCACCCAGCACCTCCAGGTCCTTCTCCCCAGCACTGCTCCCCACCCTGCTTGGATTTGTGCTTGGGATTGCCCTGGCCCAGCTGCAGGACCTTGCATTTGGCTCTGCTGAGCTGCATGAAGCTGGTACTGGCCCAGCTCTCAATCTACCCTCCCCAGGTGCCAGAAGCAGACCTGATGTGACCTAGCAGGAGAACAGATCCATGTGCAGAGGGGACCTGAAAGAAGGGCTGTGGAGGACAAGTCTCTGCCAGAGAGACCTTTCCCTCTGTACCTCTCACTGGGAGGCTGCACCACCAGACTGCAAAGGACCTGGGGCTGCTTAGGCTGGAGAGGAGACTGAGAGGGGATGTAATAGATGTCCATCAATAGCTGAGGGCTGGGGGTCAGGAGGCAGGGGCCAGGCTCTGCTCAGCTGCACCCTGCCATAGGCCAAGGGGCAATGGATGGAAACTGCAGCACAGGAGGTTCCAGCTCAGCAGGAGGAGGAACTTCTGCACTGGGAGGCTCCCAGAGCCCTGGAGCAGGCTGCCCAGAGGGGTTGTGGAGTCTCCTGCTCTGGAGCCTTTCCAGCCCTGTCTGGATGTGTTCTGTGTGCCCTGTGCTGGAGTCTCTGCTCCTGCTCTGGCAGAGGGCTTGGGCTGGATGATCCCTGGGGGTCCCTTCCAAGCCCTGCCATCCTGTGTGCCTGTGACCACCAGCCCACCCCAGGGCCCCAGGTGCCTCTGCCTCAGCTGTGCCTGGGGGCAGGTGAGGAAGGAAAAGGAGGAGCAGGGAGGGAAGGCAGAGGGCAGGAGCAGCCCAGACCTCAGCGTAGAGAGTGAAGTAGTCGCCGGTGCCGTCCTGGCCGGTGATGACGCCGTGCCGCCGGTTGAGTCCCGCGATGACCGCGCCCTGGAACTCAATGGGAGCCATCACCTCCACCGCCATGACGGGCTCCAGGATGCGCACCACAGCGCCCTCCATCGCTGCAACCGCGACACTGCGCTGCAGCCAGCCCCGGAGCGGCCCTGCCACAGCCCTGCCGCAGCCCTGGGCACGGGAGGGAGCTCCTGCTGCAGCCCTGCTGCAGCCCCGCAGCCCTGGGCACGGGAGGGAGCTCCTGCTGCAGCCCTGCCGCAGCCCCGCAGCCCTGGGCACAGGAGGGAGCTCCTGCTGCAGCCCTGCCGCAGCCCCGGGCACAGGAGGGAGCTCCTGCTGCAGCCCTGGGCACCGGAGGGAGCTCCTGCTGCAGCCCTGCTGCAGCCCCACGCAGCCCTGGGCACGGGAGGGAGCTCCTGCTGCAGCCCTGCCACAGCCCCGCAGCCCTGGGCACCGGAGGGAGCTCCTGCTGCAGCCCTGGGCACCGGAGGGAGCTCCTGCTGCAGCCCTGCTGCAGCCCCGGGCACAGGAGGGAGCCCCTGCTGCAGCCCTGGGCACCGGAGGGAGCTCCTGCTGCAGCCCTGCTGCAGCCCTGGGCATGGGAGGGAGCTCCTGCTGCAGCCCTGCCGCAGCCCTGGGCACAGGAGGGAGCTCCTGCTGCAGCCCTGGGCACCGGAGGGAGCTCCTGCTGCAGCCCTGCTGCAGCCCTGGGCATGGGAGGGAGCTCCTGCTGCAGCCCTGCCGCAGCCCTGGGCACCGGAGGGAGCTCCTGCTGCAGCCCTGCCGCAGCCCTGGGCATGGGAGGGAGCTCCTGCTGCAGCCCTGCCGCAGCCCTGGGCACCGGAGGGAGCTCCTGCTGCAGCCCTGCCGCAGCCCTGGGCATGGGAGGGAGCTCCTGCTGCAGCCCTGCCGCAGCCCTGCAGCCGTGGGCACGGGAGGGAGCTCCTGCTGCAGCCCTGCCGCAGCCCCACGCAGCCCTGGGCACGGGAGGGAGCTCCTGCTGCAGCCCTGCTGCAGCCCCGGGCACGGGAGGGAGCTCCTGCTGCAGCGCCACACAGCCCTGGGCACTGGAGTGAACTCCTGCTGCAGCCCTGCTGCAGCCCCACGCAGCCCTGGGCACTGGAGTGAGCTCCTGCCACAGCCCCATGCAGCCCTGGGCACCAGAGGGAGCTCCTGCTGCAGCCCCACGCAGCCCTGGGCACTTCAGCCCCAGGGCTCTCAGCCTTTGCTCCTCGCAGAACTCCTCCAGGCCCCCTCAGCATCTTCTTAGCCCTCCCTAGGCCATTATCTCCACCAGCACAGCACCAGGAGCAGGTGCTCCAGCAGCTCCCTTCACACCTTGCTTTAGGGCTCCTTCTCCTGCCCTGGTGAAGGCGATCTCGTTGGAGTCCACCATGTGGTGAGCGCCGTCCTCCAGCACGAAGCGCACGCCCGAGATCCGGTGCCCGGACACCAGCCCCTTCTCACAGGCTTCCCGGAACCCCTGGCAGGGGAGAGCTCAGCCTCAGCGGTGTGCACAGCACAGGGCAGCACCAGCAACAGCCTGCCAAAGGCAGCAAGCTGAAACCAGAGCTGCAGGCCCTCAAAACCTTTCATGGGCTCTTCTAAGGGGAGCCCCACAGGAACTGAAGCAACCTGCCGGTGCTTGGCATGGGGGAACAGGGCACTGGGGAAAGCTCTCCGTCCCCCAGCGCTGGCAAACCTTGCTGGGGCAGCTCAGTTTCACTCTGAAGTATCAAAAGGAGGAATCACAGAAGGGTAGGGGGCTGGAAGGGACCTCTGGAGATCCTCCAGACCAACCTCCCTGCCCTGGCAGGAGGGAGCAAGCGAAGGGCCGGCAGAAGTTTTGCTCTGGGGCTTTGCTTTTCCTCTGCTCCAAAGCCCAATGGCTGCTCCACGTGGGAAGCACAGCTCCCTCCACTCAACCCCCAAGATCCTGGGATGTTTTGGGGGTGTTTTTTGTCCAAAACCCCTGGGAGTGTTTTATCATGGAGTAAGGAAGGGATTGTTGGAGGCTGAGGAGCTCAAAGACCATGCTGAATGACACAGTGCCCGAGGGACAGGGGCAGAGGAAGCCTGGAGGAGGGAGGGAAGAGAAAGACTCTTTGGTGTTTCATGGAGGAAGAGTCACTGGATGGCAGTTTTCCACAGGACTGCCCCCAGAGGAGCACAGGGAAGGGTCCAGGCTGGGGCTCAGGCAGAATTGTCTGCCCACAGCCAAAAGCAAAAGAGAAAGGCAGATTCAAGAGGAAGGGTTTCTGAGAGCACCAGAGGAAAGCCAACCCTCTGCAGTGCCGCAGGCATGGAGCAAGGACACACCACCACAGCACACAGAGAGCAGCTCTGAGTTCCCTGGGAAGCCTAGGGATGGAGCAAAGCCACACTCCTCTGGCCCTGCTCCCACCCCAGCAGTGGGGAGAGCCTGCTGGCCTGGGGCAAGAGAGTGACCAGAGGTGGCTAGGTGCCAGGAAAGCAACCCCAGGCAGCATTTGTCATGTTAGATACACAGAGGGGAAGAAACCTTCTGTACCTTCTCAACAGCAGGCACAAACTGCTTGGGGATGTTGGTGCCAATGGTCCTGTCCTCAAACTCCAGCTTCGTGTAGTCCTCCGGCTCCAGGGGCTCCAGGAAACCAATGACTTTGCCATACTGGCCTGCTCCTCCAGTCTGCTTCTTGTGTGTGAACTCAAACCTAAGAGCAACCAACCCCCCAGGCACAGCACTCAGGACACAAACCACAGGGCTCGAAGGGGAAAACATTCCCACCCTGCTCTTGGTAAGGGCTAAATGCCAGCAGAGCAGCTGGAACAGCAGCTCAGGGCAGTCAGTACCCAAACAGGGAGCACCACAGCTCTTCATCTGGCAAGCAGGGAGCTGAGGGATCAGGATGAGCTACATGCCTCCAAAACCAGCCACAGGAAGCAGCAGCATAGAGCCATAGGGTGGCTTGGGTTAGAAGGGACCTCCAAGCTCATCCAGTTCCAAGCCCCTGCCCTGGGCAGGGACACCTGCCCCCAGCCCAGGCTGCTCAGGGCTCTCTATCTTCAGGCTTCTAAGTTTTGCTGGCTAAATAACAACAGTTCTGGCTTTCCCCCTGCACAAGCCTGCTGCTTCCACCCACAAAGTCCACAGAAGGACACAAAGTGGCAGCCAGGAGGTTCCATGTCAGCAGGAGGAGAAAGCTGTTTGGTGTGAGGCTGCCCAGAGAGGTTGTGGAGTCTCCTGGTGTGGAGAGCTTCCAACCCCCCCTGGGCACTGTGCCGCTGGGCAAGCTGCTGGGGGTGCCCTGCTGGAGCAGGGGCTGGGGGAGCTCCAGAGCTCCCTTCCAGCCCCTGCCCTGCTGGGATCCTCTGACCTTAATTGCAAGCCACAGCCAAAGAAACAGTCAAGAGGGAAAGGCAGCACTACGAAACTAGAAACTACTCTGGAAGTGAAACCGCAGCGACCACAGAACGGCCACAGAGCGGCTACAGCGCCGCACAGCGACCACAGCACCGCACAGCGACCACAGCGCCGCACAGCGACCACAGCGCCGCACAGAGACCACAGCGCCGCACAGCGACCACAGAACGGCCACACAGCAGCCACAGCGCCGCACAGCGACCACAGCACCGCACAGCGACCACAGAACGGCCACACAGCGACCACAGAACGGCCACACAGCAGCCACAGCGCCGCACAGCGACCACAGAACGGCCACACAGCGGCCACAGAATGGCCACACAGCGGCCACAGCGCCGCACAGCGACCACAGAACGGCCACACAGCGGCCACAGCGCCGCACAGCGACCACAGAACGGCCACACAGCGGCCACAGCGCCGCACAGCGACCACAGAACGGCCACACAGCGGCCACAGCGCCGCACAGCGACCACAGAACGGCCACACAGCGGCCACAGCGCCGCACAGCGACCACAGAACGGCCACACAGCGGCCACAGCACCGCACAGCGACCACAGAACGGCCACACAGCAGCCACAGCGCCGCACAGCGACCACAGAACGGCCACACAGCAGCCACAGCGCCGCACAGCGACCACAGAGCGGCCACAGCGCCGCACAGCGACCACAGCGCCACACAGCGGCCACAGCGCCACACAGCGACCACAGCGCCGCACAGCGACCACAGAACGGCCACAGCGCCGCACAGCGACCACAGAACGGCCACAGCGCCGCACAGCGACCACAGCGCCGCACAGCGACCACAGAACGGCCGCACAGCAGCCACAGCGCCGCACAGCGGCCACAGCACCGCATAGCAGCCTGGGCTGCCAACCACGGCGGCCAACCCTCCACCCACGGCCACCCACGGGCGAAGCCTACCAGGGCACAGTCCGCAGAGCTTCGCCCACGGTCTCCGCAGCGCCCGGGGCAGGGCAGGAGGAACCGCCCCGAGACCAGCCCCGGCACAGGCTCCGCCCCGGGACACGCCCCTCTCCAGGCCCCGCCTACCCAGGCCCCGCCCCTCTCCAGCCTCGCCCGACCCCGGCCCCGCTGGAGGAGGAAGAGGCTTCGCCGCCGCCATGGAGCTGCCCCCGAGCGGCTTCCCGGCCAGCCGGGCAGCAGCGCTGGACACCGCCACGGAGCTCTCCCCGAGCGGCTTCCCGGCCAGCCGGGCGGCAGCGCTGGACACCGCCATGGAGCTCTCCCCGAGCGGCTTCCCGGCCAGCCGGGCAGCAGCGCTGGACACCGCCACGGAGCTCTCCCCGAGCGGCTTCCCGGCCAGCCGGGCGGCAGCGCCGGACACCGCCACGGAGCTCTCCCCGAGCGGCTTCCCGGCCAGCCGGGCGGCAGCGCCGGACACCGCCACGGAGCTCTCCCCGAGCGGCTTCCCGGCCAGCCGGGCGGCAGCGCTGGCCGCCGCCTACCTCTGCTACCGGCGGGGGGGCCCCAGCCGCGCCCTGGCGCTGCGCGGAGTCCGCCGAGCACGCCGGGAGGTGAGGTGCGGGCCGGCAGCGGGGCCGGGCCCTGCTCTGCTGCGCTGCCTCCTGGGCCTGCCCACGGGGGCTGCGGGGTGCTGAGGCTGTGACCCAGGACGGCACTGCCGCCCCCTGCGGCACCACCGCCCCAGGAAGGCTCCAGGCTGGGGGCAGAGCGGCTGGGAGCCGCTGACAGTGGCTGAGGATGAGCCAGCGGTGCCCAGCTGGCACCAGCCTGGCTTGGGGCAGCAGTGGTGTGGGCAGTATGAGCAGGGATGGGCACTGGAGAGGCTGCACCTCAAATCCTGGCTTCAGTCTTGGGCTCCTCACTCCAAGAAGGACACTGAGAGGCTGGAGTAGGGCCAGAGAAGGGCAACAGAGCTAGGAGAGGGGATGCAGCTCCAGGACCCTGCCAGCACACAGCTCTCAGTGACTGCAGTCACAGGAACTCAGCCTCTCCCCCAAGCAATGCTCTTCCTCTGCCTTCTGCAGGACATAGCTGATGTTGGGCACAAGTACCACCTGGAACTGGAGCTGGAAGATGTCACTGCCACAGTGAGTTCAGTTTGAGTCACAGTCTGCAGGCAGCAGCTTGCCAACACTGCTGTGCCTTAAAGAGCCATCTCTGGGTTCTGCTGCCCCTGCTGAGCAGTGCCCCCAGCCCTGAGCCTGGCTGCCCCTGGCTGAGGGCAGTGCCCCCAGCCCTGAGCCTGGCTGCCCCTGGCTGAGGGCAGTGCCCCCAGCCCTGAGCCTGGCTGCCCCTGGCTGAGGGCAGTGCCCCCAGCCCTGAGCCTGGCTGCCCCTGGCTGAGGGCAGTGCCCCCAGCCCTGAGCCTGGCTGCCCCGGCTGAGGGCAGTGCCCCCAGCCCTGAGCCTTGCTGCCCCAGCTGAGGGCAGTGCCCCCAGCCCTGAGCCTTGCTGCCCCTGGCTGAGGGCAGTGCCCCCAGCCCTGAGCCTTGCTGCCCCAGCTGAGGGCAGTGCCCCTAGCCCTGAGCCTTGCTGCCCCAGCTGAGGGCAGTGCCCCCAGCCCTGAGCCTTGCTGCCCCAGCTGAGGGCAGTGCCCCTAGCCCTGAGCCTTGCTGCCCCAGCTGAGGGCAGTGCCCCCAGCCCTGAGCCTTGCTGCCCCTGGCTGAGGGCAGTGCCCCCAGCCCTGAGCCTTGCTGCCCCAGCTGAGGGCAGTGCCCCCAGCCCTGAGCCTTGCTCTAGTGTTGGAGGTGATTCTGTATCCCAAACTGGTCCCCAAAGGCTCAGTGTCACCAAGAGGTAACTTTGCCCCCAGCCATCTGCTGCCCACCCCTGGGCCACAACCAAATGCTTCCAGAGGAGGACTTCCTGCTGGGCTTGGATCTCGAGCTGAAGCTCTCTGAGCACCACCACTGCTGCCCCTTGTCAGGGCTGAAAGCAGAGTGCCCTGAGGGGCCAGGAATGGCTTTCTCCCTGTCTTCATCACAAGGCTCTGGGGAGCAGCCTCCAGAGAGAACTGGCAGCCCCAGGCAGAAACATTGCAGAGGTGCAGACTGCCCTGATCAGACCTGCCCTGAGTCAGGCACTCATCCACCTGATCAACCCCACAGGACAGCACTCTGAGCTGCACTGCTGAGGTGCTCTATCACCTGGGCAGCCCAAGCCCTGCTCCAGCTGTGCAGGTCACCCTCGAGGGGGAGCTCAGGGCCACAGCTGGAGCAGATCAGCTCTTCTACCACCTAGTCAGGAGCCTGGAGCAGGAGCTGCTGGCAGAAGACATTCCAGGTACCAGGGAGGGGAGTGGTGAGGAGGAGCCCTCCATGGGCAGAGGCCAAGCTGAGCTCAGCCCGTGGTGGTTCCATGGCCCACATGGGAGGTGTTCAGCCTGGGCTGGGGGGAGGGGTCCCTGCCCCTGGCAGGGGGCTGGGGCTGGCTGAGCTTTCAGGTCCCTTCCAACCCTTTCCATGACCAGGGGGGAGCAGGCCTCACTCTGAACCCATCCTGCTTCACTGTCTCTCTTTCAGGGTGGTGTCAATCATAAACTCTCCCCTGCAGTCCAGACCTGGCAGCTGATTTGCATGTGCCTGTCCTTGAGCTCTGCCTGCTGCTGCTCCCTCTGCCCTCAGCAGTCTGCTGCTGGCTCTGGCTGTGCTGGCAGCAGAGCTGCTCCAGGTGACTTGAGCACCTGCTGGGAGGTGCTGAGGCTCTGCTGCTGGCTGCAGCAGCTTCATGGCTGTGTCCCCTCTCTTTGCCAGACAGCCAGGGCAGCGTGTCCCCAGAGATGGAGCCTCTCCACCTGCTGGCCTGGGTGGCCTCTGGCTATGTGATCTGGCAGAACTCCACCGAGAGCACCAGGCTGCAGCTGGCCCAGGTCAAACGTGTCAAGCAAGTGGTAAGTGGCCAGCAGGGGGAGGGGGGCTCAGGACAAGCAGCTGTGCCAGGAAGAGCTGCAGCCAGCTTCTTCAGCAGGACCACTCAGCTGTCTCTCAACTTCTTGGTCTGCTTTGTCTCCAAGGCAGAGTTTGGGCTCTGCTCCCCCTGCCCTTCCCCTGTCCTGCTCACATGAGGAGCAGCCATCACCCCCTGGGGAGCCAAGAGAACTCAGGGGGTGTGCCAGCACAGACAGGGAGCAGAGCCCCCAGCACACACCAGCCTCCACTTCCTCTTGCCTCTGAGTGCTTCCAAGGAGGTGTTTGCCACTGAGCACAGGCAGTGCTGCCCAGGAAGCTCTGGGCAGGAGGGGGGCAGGCAGAACCTGCCCGTGGGAGCAGGGCTTCTCCGCTCAGCCCAGGGCTTGTCCATGTTCTGCTCCCCCTGAGGGCTGCCTGCAAGTGCTCACAGATGCTGCAGGGCTGTGCACAAGCAGTGCTGTGGGCAGCAGGAGCAGGGCAGGGATTGCCCCCCCCGGCCTGGGCACTGGGGAGGCTGCACCTCAAATCCTGGCTTCAGTTTTGGGCTCCTCACTCCAAGAAGGGTCTGGAGCAGGGCCAGAGAAGGGCAATGAAGCTGAGGGGTCTGGAGAGCAGGGCTGGGGAGAAGCAGCTGAGGGCCCTGGGGGTGTTCAGCCTGGAGCAGAGGAGGCTGAGGGAGACCTCCTTGCTCTCTGCAGCTCCCTGGGAGGAGGCTGCAGCCAGCTGGGGGTTGGGCTCTGCTCCATAGGAGCAAAGGTTAGGATGGGAGGAAATGGCCTCAGGTTGCCCCAGGGGAGGTTTAGGTTGGACATGAGAAGAAGCTTCCACCTGCAGAGGAGCTGCCAGCTGGAACTGATCTGCAGCAGAGAGGTTTTCTGCTGAGTGAAGAGAGCTGATTCAGATCTCCCAAGGGTGCTGGGGGGAAGGGGGAGCCCCAGACTGATCCTTTCCCATCTTCTCTTTCCAGAGAAGAAGAGATGAGTATCTGGAATTTGACTACCTGGTTCTGCTTCACGAGCTGGTGTCCCAGGTACAGCCTTGGTTCCATTGGGCATCTGAGCTGCCAGGAGAGCTAGCTGAGTTACTGCACTGGACAGCAGTGGATTGCTGGAGTCAGCCTTCCTCTGCAGGCTGAGAGCTGGGCAGCCTCCCAGCTCAGAGCTGCAGCTGCTGAGGGGTCCCAGGGGGAGGGCAGAGCCCCAGGGGGAGGGCAGAGTTGTCCCAGCCCTGCCAGCTTCTGCCCCAGCTGGCAGCTGCCCCTGGGCCTGGCTGGGAATGGCAGAGGTTCAGCACTTGGCTCCTCACCTCCTGGGAGATGCTGTGGCCAAACAGGCCAGGGATGAAGGGAAGAAGCAGCTGGCAGCACCCTGGAGCTGCTTTGCAGCTGGAGCTCCCCAGAGCTGCTGTGCCAGAGGCCAGCAGTGGTGGAGCAGTGCAGGGAGCCAGCAGCTCCCCTGAGAAGGGAGCAGCAGGAACTGTGGCTCCCAGCACACTGTCTGCACTCTCTGCTGCTCCCCTTCCTCACTTTGTGAGCTGAGCAAATGCTCTGAGAACAGCAGCTGGGGAAGAGAAGCTCCCAGCTGTGCAGCCTCCTGTGAGAAATCATCCACTGATGACCACCAAGGCTCTCACTGCTTCCCACCCCACTCCCAGCTACCTTGGCTTGGTTCCTAAGTGCTCCAGGAGGAGGAGTTGCTGGGGGACAGCACAGAACTGCAGGCTCTGCCTGGTGCTGAAGGACAGGTGCCAGAGAGGGGTGCCCCACACAGACAGGCCTGAGCTCCAAACCTGGCCCAGCTGAAAGCCAACTGCAGCTGGGGCAGCAGGGAGCAGAGCACAGGCTGCAAAGGCTCTGCAGGAGAGGCTCAGATGCTTGGAGAGCTCAGAGGGCTGTGAGGTGCTGGGCCCTGACTGCTGCTGCTCAGCCTCCTGCTGAGCAGCCTGGAGGAGGCTCTGTCACAGCACTCAGCTCCTTCTGCCTTTCTCCAGCTGTGTTTTCTCCCTGCAGGAGATCATCCCCTGGCAGATGAGGGTCCTGTGGCACCCCCAGCACGGGGTGCAGGTCACACAGGCCAGCTGCCAGGCACAGCACAGCTTGGAGTGACAGAGCTGCAGCCAGGGAGTGCTGCACTGCCACAGCCAGCACCTGGGGGGAGGGCAGAGGAGGTGCTGGGCTGGGGTGCAAGCAGGGATTGAAGGCACAAATCCTTCCTCAGGGGAACTTCCCACAGAAGCACAGAAGCCCAGCAGGGAGAGGGCTGGAAGGGACCTCTGGAGCTCCCCCAGCCCAAGCCCTGCTCCAGCAGGGCACCCCCAGCAGCTTGCCCAGCAGCACAGTGCCCAGGGGGGGTTGGAAACTCTCCAGAGGAGACTCCACAACCTCTCTGGGCAGCCTGCTCCAGGCCTCCAGCACCCTCACAACAAACAACTTTCTCCTCCTGCTCACATGGAGCCTCCTGGCTGCCACTTTGTGCCCTCTGCCCCTTGTGCTGTCCCTGGGCACCACTGAGCAGAGCCTGGCCCCAGGCTCTTGCCCCCCAGCCTTTAGCTCCCCTCTGGGGCTGCTCTTCTGCAGGCTCTCAGCCTCTGCTCCTCACAGAGCTGCTCCAGGCCCCCCAGCAGCTCTGCAGCCTCCCCTGGACTCTCTCCAGCAGTTCCCTGTCCCTCTTTACCTGGAGAACCCAGCTGTGGCCTCCAGTACTCCAGCTGTGGCCTCCCTAGGACAGAGTAGAGCAGGGAGGAGAACCTCCCTGGGCCTGCTGGCCACACTCATGCTGCACCTCAGGAGAGCATTTGCTTTCTTGGCCAATTTGTGGCCTTTTCTGGCCAGTTTTTGGCCTCTTCCTGTACACTGTGCTTTGATCTGAGAATCCAAGGGGCTCTTTCTCTGCTCCAGCCTCCACTGTGCACCAGCCCCTCAGCTCCAGAAGCAATACTCACGGGACAGCCGAGGAGATGCACTCCCTGAAGGCCACTTTTGGCTTCCCCATGGTGCAGGGGCATCCATATTCCCTCTCCATCCTCTGCAGAGGAGACAACAGAAGGCAGTGACCTTGCTGCCCTGGAGCAGTGCAGTGGCAGTGATTTGAGCTGCAGCTCTTTCTGCAGTGAGGAACCTCAGCAGGGTTAAGCAGGCTCTTGCCTTGGGGGTGGGTTGCTCTGGGGAGCTTGGTGGCTTGGGGCTGCTTTGCTCTCTGGCAATGGTGTGCATGGTTCCCTGGCACACCCAGCAAGAGCAGACTGGGACTGGGAGTGAGGAACAAGCTCTGCCCCAGGAGGCTGCTGGAACCCTGCAGCAGGCTGCCCAGGGAGGTGCCAGGTGAGGCCCCAGCCCTGGAGCTGTTCAAGGTGAGGCTGCACAGGGCTCTGGGCAGCCTGCTGCAGTGCAGGATGTCCCTGCTGGGGGCAGGGCTTGGGCTGGGGGAGCTCTGGAGGTCCCTTCCAGCCCAGATTCTGTAGTCAGCCTTGTCTGGGAGATGTAGAATCCCAGAGTGGCTCAGGCTGGAAGGGAGCTCAGAGCTCATCTCCAGCCCCCTGCCATGCCCAGGGACACCTCTCAGCTACACTCAGCTGCTCAGGGCCTCACCCAGCCTGGCCTGGAACACCCCCAGGGAAGAGGCAGCCACAACCTCTCCAGGAAACCCATTCCAGAGCCTCAGCTCCCTCCTGCTGAAGAACTTCTTCCTCAGCTCCAGTCCAGCCCTGCTCTGCCTCAGCTCCAAACCATTCCCCTGGGCCTGGCTCAGACCCCCTCAGGAGAAGTCTCTCTGCAGCCTTCCTGCAGGAGCCCTGCAGGCACTGCTCCAGGCACAGGAAAGGGGAACAGCATTCATCATTTCAGCCCAGCTGAGGTTTTCCAGCCCAAAGCTCACCCAAGCTCAGCCTTTCCTCACCCTTTCCCCACCTCAGCTACACTGGCTGTGTTAGAGTCAAAGGCAGAGGTCAGCTTGAAGCCAATAAATCCCTCCCAGAGCTGCTGCCTCCTGCCTCCTCTCTCACTCTGGAGTGGCCTCAGAGGACACAGGCAGTGCTCAGGACAGGGCTAACTGCAGGACTCCTGGGGAGCCCCAGCAAGCTCTGGTGCTGCACTGAAAGGGATTCCTGTGGCTTTGGCCCACAAGGAAAGGCACTCCAGGCAGGAAGCTGAGCAGAGCAGCCTGCAAAGCCCTCAGCAGAGCAGCACTGCAGAGATCCATTCTGCCTGGAGAAACTCCTTCCAGTTCAACTCCAACCCCCCTGCAAGCCTGGCGCCAAGCCCTCAGCACCACTCCTCAGTGGCTTCCAAGCACCTCCAGGGATGGAGGACAGACTCTTCAACAGTGAGGATGGGGAAGCAGTCTCCCAGAGCTGGGAAGTGCAGGCCCCTCCCTAAGCAGCCACAATTGTGCCCCTGGCTGCCACAGGCCTCCCTGCTGGGAAGCCCTCAGCACTCCTCTGCCCCCTCCCCTTGGTCTGCACACAGGCTGAGGGCAGCTGTGCAGCTCCAACCACCCCCTGACCTTGGTGCCAAGGGTGGCTTTGCTCACCCAGCTGCAGCTCCATCTTGGGCTCAGCCAGGAGGGGAAGGGGCCTGGTGGTTGGGAAGGCAGCCAGGAGCAGGGGCCAGCTGGAAGCTGCCTACCTGGGCATAGATCTCCAGGTGCAGCTCCCCCATGCCTGAAACGATGGTCTCCTTGCTCTCCTCGTCAAAGTGCAGCCTGAAGGTAGGATCCTCCCTGCTGAAGCGGCTCAGGCCCTTGGAGAACTTGTCAAAGTCGTTCTGGGAGGCAAGGAGCAGCCTCAGGGGGCAGCCCCCAGCAGCAGCACCAGCCCCAGGGGGCATCCACCCAGCCCCAGGGGGCAGCCCCCAGCAGCAGCCCCAGCCCCAGCCTCAGGGGGCAGCCACCCAGCAGCAGCCCCAGCCTCCCCTCCCACCCAGCCCCAGCCTCAGGGGGCAGCCACCCAGCCCCAGCCTCCCCTCCTACCCAGCAGTCATACATCTAAGAGGCCTCCAATGTTCCTCTCTCCCCTCCTGAGGTTATCTTTTGAGGCCCAGGCAGCCCTGTGGAGGCCCAGGCAGCCCTGTGGAGCTGTGTCTCTCCCCCCCAGGTATTTCAAGCCCCAGTTCAGCCAGCTGGAGGCCACCAGCTCTGGGTGCAAGGGCTCCTCCCCAGCAGCTGTGTGCTGCTCTAACCCACTCCAGGCAGAGCACTGCAAACCTGCTGACTGCAGCCCCTGGGCCCCCAGGGAGCTGGGAAGCCCCAGGGAAGGAGCAGAGGAGCAGCTCAGGGGGCAGGAAGCTGATTCCCAGGTTCCTACCTTGTTGGAAGGCTTCATGGCCACCGAGACAACAGGGTCAGGGATGTGGATGGATTCCTGCAGCAGCCATCAGGGAAGAGGAACAGAGTCAAGCTCCACTCTGCCTGCTGAGCTCACCCCTCCACAAGCACTGAGCCCCAGCTGGGGGCTGTCCTCTGGAGCCCCAGGGTTGGGCTCATGGAGCACTGCCAGCTCACCACTGACCCCTTGGCACCACAGCTTTATGACCCCTCCAGGGACCCCTCCTGGGCAGCCTGGGCCAGGCCTTGACAACCCTTCTGTGACAGAAACTGTTCCTCATCTCCAACCCAAATCTCCCCCTGAGGACATTTCCTCTCATCCTGGGAGCAGAGCCCAAGCCCCCCCTGGCTCCAGCCTCCTCTCAGGGAGCTGCAGAGAGCAATGAGGTCTCCCTCAGCCTCCTCCTCTCCAGGCTGAACACCCCCAGGGCCCTCAGCTGCTCCTCCCCAGCCCTGGTCCCCAGCCCCTTCCCCACCTTTCCTGCCCTTCTCTGGCCCTGCTCCAGCTCCTCAGTGTCCTTCTGGGAGTGAGGGACCCACACCTGAACCCAGGGCTCCAGCTGTGTCCTCCCCAGTGCCCAGCACAGAGCACAACCCCCAGCAGCTTTGTTGGCCTTCTGTGGGCTGCTCCAGGCCCTTCTGGATGCTGCTGGACACAGGGACCAGAGAGGGTCCCCACAGCTGGAGTGCAGCTCCCCCAGGCCCTGGGGAGGTGGTTCCCAGAGGGGCAGCACTGACCAAGGAGAGCTGCAGCAGGGAGCACCCAAGGAGTGCTCAGGAGTGATCCAGGGGGCAGTGGCTGGAGGGAGGAAGGGCAGGGGGCTCACCATGGAGATGTCTGTGCTTGTTTTATCAGTGAAGGTGTCCCCACTGGCACAGTCAATCCCAAAGAGGGCACAGATGTCTCCTGCATACACTTCATTGACATCCTTCAGAAGGAAAAGGTCACTCAGCACCAGAAGTGCCCTGAGAGCTCCCAGCTGCTGCTCAGAGGGGCCCCAAGGCCTGTGCTCGACAGCTTGGAGGCTGAGCTCCTCTGGCAGTCCCAGCTGGGCTGAAGGCTCTTTAGAGCTCCTCAGAGCACAACAGGGAGAGCTCAGCTTGGATGCCAACTTCTTCTGCCTTATGGCTGTGAAGGCAGCACCAAGAGCTCTGCTCCAGGGAACTGGGGAGCCCAGAGCTGGCCCCAGGACTGCAGCTGTGGCCTCACCAGGGCAGAGCAGAGGGCAGGAGAACCTCCCTTGCCCTGCTGCCCACACTCTTCTCCATGCAGCCCAGGCCACCTTTGGCCTCCTTGTCCCCAGGGGCACACTGCTGGCTCACGGGGACTTTGTTGTCCCCCAGCTCCTTCCCCTTGGAGCTGCTCCCCAGCAGGTTCCCCCTCCCTGTGCTGCTGCAGGAGGTTGTTCCTCCCCAGGGGCAGGACCCTGCCCTTGCCCTGGCTGCACCTCCTGAGCTTCCTCTCCCCCAGCTCTCAGCCTGGCCAGGGCAGGCTGCAGGCAGCACAGCCTGGGGGGGCTCAGCCTCTCCTGCAGCTCTGATGCCCTTGGAAGGTCCCTCCCAACCCAATGCAATCTGTGAACCTCTGAGGGTCCACTCTGAAGGGGACTGAAGTCCACCTGAAGGAGGCTGCCCCAGAAGGGAGCCCTGGGGACCACCAGCAGCTAAGGGGCTGCAGCGGCAGACGCAGCAGCGCAGGAGAGCTCAGTGCAGGCTCGGACAGAGCCGCTGCAGGTGAGCGGGGAGGGGCCGCCGGGGGGGGGGAGGAGGGGGAGGGGAGGGGAGGGGAGAGCCTGGCGGGCAGAGGCTGCCGGGGCAGGGGGGGAGCCCGGCGGGGCAGGGGGGGAGCCCGGCGGGGCAGGGGGGGAGCCCGGCGGGGCAGGGGGGGAGCCCGGCGGGGCAGGGGGAGAGCCCGGCGGGGCAGGGGGGAGCCCGGCGGGGCAGGGGGAGAGCCCGGCGGGGCAGGGGGGGAGCCCGGCGGGGCAGGGGGAGAGCCTGGCGGGGCAGGGGGAGAGCCTGGCGGGGCAGGGGGAGAGCCCGGCGGGGCAGGGGGAGAGCCCGGCGGGGCCGGGGGGAGCCCGGCGGGGCAGGGGGAGAGCCCGGCGGGGCCGGGGGGCGCCCGGCGGGCAGGGGGAGAGCCCGGCGGGCCGGGGGAGAGCCCGGCGGGGCAGGGGGGAGCCCGGCGGGGCCGGGGGAGAGCCCGGCGGGGCAGGGGGGAGCCCGGCGGGCAGGGGGAGAGCCCGGCGGGCAGGGGGAGAGCCCGGCGGGGCAGGGGGGGGAGCCCGGCGGGGCAGGGGGGGGAGCCCGGCGGGGCAGGGGGGGAGCCCGGCGGGCAGAGGCTGCCGGGGCAGGGGGGGAGCCCGGCGGGCAGGGGCCGCTCCCGGGCTGCCCAGCAGCGCCCGGGGCCGGGCAGCCGGCACTCACCTCCATGGTGTCGGCGTGCATGCGCAGCAGGCGCTGGACGCGCAGCCGCTTGCCGGTCCGGGTGTTGTAGATGTGCTCAGCCCTGCGCAGCTGCCCCTGGTACACCCTCAGGTAGGTCAGCTGCCCGAAGCGCCCGGCCTGCCACACAGCACCAACAGCCCCCAGTCAGACAGGAGCCCTGCCAGCCCCAGGGGCACAGAGCCACACAGCTGCCAGGGCTGCCAGGGAGCTCAGGGCTCAGCCAGCCCCTGCCCCTGCCATGGGCAGGGACACCTCACCCCACAGCAAGTTGCTCACAGCCACCTCCAGCCTGGCTGCAAACACCTCCAGGCAGGAGGCTGCCACCACCTCCCTGGGCAGCCTGTGCCAGGCTCTCACCACCCTCCTGGCCAACAACTTCTTCCTCACAGCCAATCTCAATCTCCCCACTTCCAGTTCTGCTCCATCCCCCCCAGTCCTATCCCTCCCTGACACCCTCACAAGTCCCTCCCCAGCTCTCTTGCAGCCCCCTGCAGATCCTGGAAGGCCACAAGGAGGTCTCCTGGGAGCCTTCTCCTCTCCAGCCTGCACAACCCCAACTCCCTCAGTCTGTCCTCACAGCAGAGCAGCTCCAGCCCTCTGCTCCTCCTCCTGGCCCTGCTCTGGACACCTTCCAACCCCTCCAGAGCCTTCCTGGCACAGAGGCTCCAGAGCTGGCCCCAGAGCTGCAGCTGTGGTCTCAGCAGAGTGGAGCAGAGGGGCAGAATCCCCTCCCTGGCCCTGCTGGCCACACTTCTCTTGCTGCAGCCCAGGCTCTGCTTGGCTCTCTGGGCTGCCAGTGCTCCCTGCTGGCTCCTGCTGAGCTTCTCCCCCAGCACCCCCAAGGCCTTTCCTTCAGGGCTGCTCTCAAGCCAGTCCCTGCCCAGCCTATAGCAGTGCCTGGGATTGCCCTGAGCCAGCTGCAGGACCTTGCCCTTGGTCTGGTTGACCCTCCTGAGGCTGCCATGGGCTCAGCTCTCAGCCTGCCCGGGGCCTGCAGGCAGCAGCAGCTCCTGCAGGCAGTGCCCTGCCTCTGCTGGGTTTGTGCCAGGAGGGGCCAGGGGCAGCTCTTACCTCCAGCTTGAAAGCCAGGCCTATGAAGGGCTGGGAGTCATCTCGAGCAGGGTTCAGCAGGAACTTGCTGCCACCCTTAGAATCCCTTAGAAGAAGAGAGGTGCAGAGGGAGTTTATGTTGTGAAGCCAAAGATGAGCCCAACCTCAGACCACCCCTGAGGGCCTCCAGCTCCACAGGGTGGTAGCAGAATCAAAGCTGCTCACAGATGTGGCTCTCACACTCTCAGGAACCACCTCAGACACTGCAGCAGGTGCTCAGAGGAGGCTCAGACTGTGTCAGACCTTCACATCCTACAGCCCAGCAGGGCAGGGGCTGGAAGGGACCTCTGGAGCTCCCCCAGCCCAAGCCCTGCTCCAGCAGGGCACCCCCAGCAGCTTGCCCAGCAGCACAGTGCCCAGGGGGGGTTGGAAGCTCTCCACACCAGGAGACTCCACAACCTCTCTGGGCAGCCTGCTCCAGGCCTCCAGCAGCCTCACACCAAACAACTTTCTCCTGCTCACATGGAGCCTCCTGGGTGCCAGTGTGTGCCCCTTGGCCTGGCACTAGCTCCAGCCCCCTGCCCTGGGCAGGGACACCTCCCACCAGCACAGGCTGCCCAGGGCCTCATCCAGCCTGGCCCCCAACACCTCCAGGCAGGAGGCAGCCACAGCCTCCCTGGGCAGCCTGTGCCAGGCTCTCCCCACCCTCACTCTCAGGAATCTCTTCCTCCTCTCCACTCTCAGTCTCTCCTCTCCCAGCTCAAAGCCATTGTTCCTCAGCCTGGCACTCCCAGCCCTTGTCCAGAGTCCCTCCCCAGCTCTCCTGGAGCCCTTCAGGCACTGCCAGGCTGCTCTGAGCTCTCCCTGGAGCCCTCTCCTCTGCAGGCTGAGCAGCCCCAGCTCCTGCAGCCTCATGTGAGCACAACCAAGCACTCAGCAGCGCTGCTGTGGCCTCTCAGCAGCTTCCTGCTCCATATTTTGCCTGCTTTGGGCAGCAGCTCCCCAGCCCTCCATGCCCCCCTGCACAGACTCACCCCTGGTTCAGGATAGCAAAGTTCTCCACCTCTGAGGGGTCAGGGAGGTACTCCAGGACAGCATCCAGCAGGGGCTGCACTCCTTTGTTCTTCAAAGCACTTCCCACCAGCACCGGGGTGAAGGACTTCTTCAGCGTCGCTCTTCGGATGGCAAGCTGCAAAAGAGCAGGCTCCTAACTCTCCCCCTGCAGCAGCTGCAGCAGCCTGAGGGGGTTGCAGCCATGCAGCGGTCCAGGTCCTCCCTCTGGCCATCTCTACTCCTGGGCTGGCTGCTTGGGGCTCTGGCTTAGGCTGAGCTTTGCAGAGCAGGGCTCTGGGCTGGACTCGGTGCTCCGGAGGCTCTGTGCCAGGCTGAACGCTGGCTGTGATTCTGTGCCTGAAGCCATTGCTGCCCTGCTCAAGAGCCTCCTGACAGAGGTTCTGCACTCTGCTCATCACCAGAGCTCCCTGGGGCCGAGCCAGAGCTCAGCTGCCCTCTCCTTGGCCCTCACCTCCCCGTGGCACCTCCTGGTGCCCCTTCCCTGCCTCCCGTCCTGCCGCTGGGCGCCACAGGCAGGCCTCTGCCCCAGCCCCTCCCCCCCCGCAGCTCCCATTGTGCACAGGGAGGGGAACCACCACCAAGGCACCTTCAGCTCAGCAGCTGTAGGAATCTTCTCCTCCAGGAACAGTTCCCCAAGCTGCTCATCGGCGTTGGCCACACACTCCACCAGCTCCCGGCGCCGCGCCGCCGCCTGCGCCCTCAGCTCCGCCGGGATGGCCTCCGAGCGCACGCTCTGCCTGCACACACACAGAGCCCACGGGCACCCCACATCCACCAGCTGCACCCCAGACCCACTGCTGCACCCCAGACCCACTGCTGCACCCCAGACCCACTGCTGCACCCCACATCCACCAGCTCCCGGCGCCGCGCCGCCGCCTGCGCCCTCAGCTCCGCCGGGATGGCCTCCGAGCGCACGCTCTGCCTGCACACACACACAGCCCACGGGCACCCCACATCCACCAGCTGCACCCCAGACCCACTGCTGCACCCCAGACCCACTGCTGCACCCCAGATCCACCAGCTGCACCCCACATCCACCAGCTGCACCCCACATCCACCAGCTCCCGGCGCCGCGCCGCCGCCTGCGCCCTCAGCTCCGCCGGGATGGCCTCCGAGCGCACGCTCTGCCTGCACACACACACAGCCCACGGGCACCCCACATCCACCAGCTGCACCCCACATCCACCAGCTGCACCCCAGACCCACTGCTGCACCCCAGACCCACTGCTGCACCCCACATCCACCAGCTCCCGGCGCCGCGCCGCCGCCTGCGCCCTCAGCTCCGCCGGGATGGCCTCCGAGCGCACGCTCTGCCTGCACAGACCCCCCCATGGGCACCCCACATCCACCAGCTGCACCCCAAAACCCTCTGCTGCACCCACACCCCCCCATGGGCACCCCACATCCAGCAGCTGCACACACCCCCCCAGCAGCACCCCAGGGCACCCCCACATGCACCAGCTGCAGATGCAGAGGAGGCCTCCAAGATGGTCAGAGGCTGAAGCACCTCTGCCGTGGGGCCAGGCTGGGAGAGCTGGGGCTGCTCAGCCTGCAGAAGGCTCCAGGCAGACCTCAGAGCAGCTTCCAGTGCCTGAAGGGCTCCAGGAGAGCTGGGGAGGGACTCTGGACAAGGGCTGGGAGTGCCAGGCTGAGGAACAATGGCTTTGAGCTGGGAGAAGAGAGACTGAGAGTGGAGAGGAGGAAGAGATTCCTGGCAGTGAGGCTGGGGAGAGCCTGGCACAGGCTGCCCAGGGAGGCTGTGGCTGCCTCCTGCCTGGAGGTGTTGGGGGCCAGGCTGGATGAGGCCCTGAGCAGCGTGGGCTGTGGGGAGGTGTCCCTGCCCAGGGCAGGGGTCTGGAACAGGATGACCTTGTGCAGAGCTTCCTCCTGGTGTCCAACCTAACTCTGCCCTGCTGCACTTCCAACCCACTGCCCAAGGTCCCCAACTCACCCCAGATCCCCATCAAAGTAGAGAGCTCTCTCTTCAACCAGGTCTATAATGCCTCTGAAGTTGCCCTCCAGCCCAATGGGGATCTGAACAAAAGCTGCATTGTGCTTCAGCTTGGACCTGGAAAAGGGAGAGAAGAGCAAACCACCACCACAGAACCCCCTGGAAAGGGACTGCTCCCCAGGTGCCCACAGCCCAGCCTGCCCAAAGCCACACTCCCTGCTGCTTTGGACAGTGCCAACCCCCCCAGTGCTGATGGCAACCACTGCTGCTGTGAACCTGAGTGGCTGCAGCAGAGCAACCTCCAGCACAAACTGCTTTAGAACCACACAGCTGCCAGGGCTGCCAGGGAGCTCAGGGCTCAGCCAGCCCCAGCCCCTGCCATGGGCAGGGACACCTCACCCCACAGCAGGTTGCTCACAGCCACCTCCAGCCTGGCTGCAAACACCTCCACGCAGGAGGCTGCCACCACCTCCCTGGGCAGCCTGTGCCAGGCTCTCACCACCCTCCTGGGCAACAACTTCCTCACAGCCAACTCCTCACTTCCAGTTCTGCTCCATCCCCCCCAGTCCTATCCCTCCCTGACACCCTCCAAAGTCCCTGCCCAGCTCTCTTGCAGCCCCCTGCAGATCCTGGAAGGCCACAAGGAGGTCTCCTGGGAGCCTTCTCCTCTCCAGCCTGCACAACCCCAACTCCCTCAGGCTGTGCTCACAGCAGAGCAGCTCCAGCCCTCTGCTCCTCCTCCTGGCCCTGCTCTGGACACCTTCCAGCCCCTCCAGACCCTTCCTGGCACAGAGGCTCCAGAGCTGGCCCCAGAGCTGCAGCTGTGGGCTCAGCAGAGTGGAGCAGAGAGGCAGAATCCCCTCCCTGGCCCTGCTGGCCACACTTCTCTTGCTGCAGCCCAGGCTCTGCTTGGCTCTCTGGGCTGCCAGTGCTCCCTGCTGGCTCCTGCTGAGCTTCAGATCCATCACCTGCCTGGGGGAGCTGCTTCTGCCTCAATGACTGTTACCCCCTGGGTCCCACAGAGCAGGCAGGCTGCAGGTAAGGCACAAGCAGCACCTGTGGGGTGTGAGCCATGCCCAGCACTGTGCCAGCTCCCTGCTGGGCCCTGCCAAAGTCTAGGGGGGGAAACAAAAGCTCAGGTTCCATCAACCAAAGCAATGCCCAAGCTCAGCTCCTCAGCACTGCCAGCCTGGGCTGGCAGCACCTCTTGGTCTCCTGGAGGGTCTGGGGGTCAGATGCAGATTTAACCTCCAGTGAAGTGCTGGCCTCCTGGCCCATGGCAGGGGGGTAGATGATCCTTGTGGGCCCCTCCAACCCTGACTGACACTATGGAACTGCAACCCCAGGACCCTGCCCCCAGGAGAAGCCTTCTCAGAGCCTCTCACACTCAGCTGCTCTGGGAAGAGCTGAGATCTGCACCCCCAGGGGGTAAATACCTGAGCTGCTGCAGTGCCCTCTCTGGGCTGGAGCCCTGCCTGTCCAGCTTGTTGATGAAGGTGAGGAAGGGCACCCTGTACCGTGCCATCTGCCTGCTGACAGTGATGGTCTGGCACTGCACCCCTCCCACGGCGCACAGCACCAGCACCGCTCCGTCCAGCACCCGCAGCGACCGCTCCACCTCGATGGTGAAGTCCACGTGGCCTGGGGAGCAGCAGAGCCCCTGGGACCCCAGCCCTGCTGGCCAGCTGCAGGGGGAGCAGAGCTGGCACAGCAGCCTCCAGCTCCGCGCCAGCCACGGGAGGACGCCGAGGGGCTGGAGGGGGTCCGGGGAAGGGCAACCAAGGCTCTGGAGAGCAGCGCTGGGGGGGGGGGGCCCGGAGGGGGCTGCGGGGGGGCGGCCCGCAGGGGACGGGGCCGGGGGGGGGGGCGGGCAGCCCGCAGGGGGCTGGGGCCGGGGGGGGCGGGCACCCCGCAGGGGGCGGGGGCCGGGGGGGGGGCGCGGGCAGCCCGCAGGGGGCGGGGGCCGGGGGGGGGCGCGGGCAGCCCGCAGGGGGCTGGGGCCGGGGGGGGCGGGCACCCCGCAGGGGGCTGGGGCCGGGGGGGGCGGGCACCCCGCAGGGGGCAGGGGCCGGGGGGGGCGGGCACCCCGCAGGGGGCTGGGGCCGGGGGGGGGCGGGCACCCTGCAGGGGGCTGGGGCCGGGGGGGGGGCGGGCACCCCGCAGGGGGCTGGGGCCGGGGGGGGCGCGGGCAGCCCGCAGGGGGCTGGGGCCGGGGGGGGGGCGGGCACCCCGCAGGGGGCTGGGGCCGGGAGGGGGCGGGCACCCCACAGGGGGGCTGGGGCCGGGGGGGGGGCGGGCACCCCGCAGGGGGCGGGGGCCGGGGGGGGGCGCGGGCAGCCCGCAGGGGGCGGGGGCCGGGGGGGGGCGCGGGCAGCCCGCAGGGGGCGGGGGCCGGGGGGGGGCGCGGGCAGCCCGCAGGGGGCTGGGGCCGGGGGGGGCGAAGGCACCCCGCAGGGGGCTGGGGCCGGGGGCTGGGGGAGAGGACATGAGGAAAAGGCCTGCAGGTCCCAGGGGAGGTTTGGGTTAGACAGGAGGGACAATTTCCTCCCCAGGGTCTGGACCAGGCTGCTCGGGGCAGTGGTTGGATCCTCCTCCCTGAGGGGGTTTGCAGGCTGTGGTGCTGTGGTGCTGAGGCCATGGCTCAGTGGTGAGCTGGCAGTGCCCGGACACAACCAACTCCAAGCTCTCTTCCAGCCCCAGGCAGCCTGCGAGCTCCCCCTGAGTGACCACCACAGAAGGCAGGCTGGCCCAGGGGCCCCCTCCCAGCCCCTGAGCTGCTCACCTGGGGTGTCTATGATGTTGATGTTGGTGCCCTTCCACATGGTGTACGTGGCAGCAGACTGGATGGTGATGCCCCGCTGGCGCTCCAGCTCCATCGAGTCCATCACAGCCCCAACTCCATCCTTGCCTTTCACCTTGGCACACAAACCACACCAGGAGGGGCTTCAGCAAGGCCCTGCCAGCTGCAGGGCTGATGCTTCATGAGCTCAGAGTGGCCCAGCCTGCCCAGGGCAGTCCCCATCCCAGGCTGTGTGGATGTGGTGCTGAGGGCCATGGCTCAGTGCTGAGTGCTGGGACTGGGTGACCTCGAAGGTCTCCTCCAGCCCAAATGGCTCCATGATTCTGGAGTGTGATTCATCTGTTCATCTGCAGCTTCCCCTGCACACCTGACTGTCATGTGCCCCCCTGAGAGAAGGGATCTGCAGGGTGGCTTCCACAGGGGAGCATCCCTGGAGCCCTGGGCTCCCTGTTTCATACAGCCCCAGAATGGCTTTGAGCTGCAGCACAGCCTCAAGACCACCCAGCTCCAACCCCCTCCCACCAGCCCAGGCTGCTCAGGGCCTCATCCAGCCTGGCCTAGAACACTTCCAGGGACAGTGTGTCCACAGCTTCTCTGCACAACCCATCCCAGTGTCTCAGCACCCTCACAGCAGAGGGCTCCTCCCTGCTGTCCAGCCTAAACCTCCCCTGCCCTGCCTTCAGACCACTGCCCCTGTCCTGTCAGCACAGGCCCTGACAAACAGCTCCTCTCCAGCTCTGCTGCAGCCCTTCCTTCAGCCCCCTGGGAGGCTGCTCTGAGGCTTCCCCAGAAGGTTCTCTTCTCTGAACAGCCCCAAGCCTCAGCCTGTCCTCACAGGAGCTGCTCCAGCCCTTGGAGCACCCTTGTGCTGCTCTGCACCTTCTTCAGCAGATCCATGCTCTTGGGCCTTGCCAGTGGTGTCCTGTGACAGGATGAGGGGCACTGGGCACGGGCTGGAACCCAGGAGGCTCCACCTCAGCAGGAGGAAAAGCTTTGGTGTGAGGCTGCTGGAGCCTGGAGCAGGCTGCCCACAGAGGCTGTGGAGTCTCCTGCTCTGGAGCCTTTCCAGCCCCATCTGGGTGCATGCCTGTTCACCAAGCTGTTAGTGCCCCTGCTCTGGCAGGGGCTTGGACTGGCTGCTCTCCAGGGGTCCCTTCCAGCCCCTGCCCTGCTGTGACTGTGTGGCTCTGCGGGGGGCTCTCCAGAGCTCCATCTCCCAGCGGCTCCCTTCTGCCCCGAGCCTGCCCTGCCCTGGCCTGCCCGCGGCTGCTGACCTCGTGCATCTGGGCTATCCTGCCGGTGTAGAAGAGGATCCTCTCGGTGAGGGTGGTCTTGCCCGAGTCGATGTGCGCCGAGATGCCGATGTTGCGGATCCGCTCGTTGGGAAGCGCCGCCGAGGAGCACAGCCGGCAGCAGGGCGCCGCGGCCTGGGGAGCAGGGCAACACCACGCCTCAGCGGCTCCCCCGGAGCCCCGGGGCTCAGCAGACCACACAGCAGCCTGCCCAGGGAGCCTCTGCATAGTCCCTCCCTGGCCAGCCGGAGGAGGCCTGCGGCAACCTGGGCTGGGGGAGGTGTCCCTGCCCATGGCAGGGGGCTGGGACTGGATGGTCCTTGGGGTCCCTTCCAGCCCTGACAGCTCTGTGACTCCATGGAGCTCTTCTGCCCTGGCCCCAGCCGTGCTGCTCAGTTAAAGCACCGTGGCCCTTCCAGAAGCTCCTCAGTGCCTCCTCACAGCTCTGCATCACACTCTCGGAACCCAGGCAACCCCCCCGGGCTATGTCCCGCGTTCCAGTCCCAGCCTTCCGTCCTGTTCATCTGACCGAGTCCCTGCAGGGTTTTCCCGCAGCTGATGCGGTGCTGCCTGCCGGCTCTGTGCCCTCCGTGCCACCATCCCCTTCTCCTCCCTCCCAGCGCCTCGGTAACACGGGGGAGACCCCCATGGCCCCGGCGGGGCAGTGTCACCTTACGTGCAGCCTGCGGCGGTCAGCCCGGCCCCGGCTCCCCCCGGCCGCGGCTCCCCCCGGCCCCGGCTCCCCCCGGCCCCGGCTCCCCCCGGCCCCGGCTCCCCCCGGCCCCGGCTCCCCCGGCCCCGCGCCGCGGTCAGCGTGTCCCGGGGCGGGCTCAGCCCTCTGGCCGCGACCCGAGCCCGCAGCCCCAGGCCGTGTCCCCCGGCCCCTGGGCCGCCCCGCCCGTCACGCCGCGGCCCGCACCTGCGGGTGTCTGCGCCGGAGCCGCTGCAGGAGGCTCCGGGCGAGGCTCGGGGCCAGGCCGGCCCGCGGCGGCCGCAGCACCGCCAGCAGCCCCAGCATGGCTGCGCCCTGCCCGCGGCGCCCGCAGCGCTTCCGGGGCACGGCGCAGGCGCGGCGCGGCGCAGGGGCGGGGCGGGGCGGGGGCGGAGCCGGGGGCGGAGCGGAGGCGGCAGGGGCGGGGCCGGGGCCGCGCCGGGCAGGGGCTGGGGCTGCAGGGCAGCGTGCCCTTGAGGTCAGAAACGCCAGGGGTGAGCTGAGGGCCGGGAGGGTGAGTGCGGTCCGCAAGCCCAGGGAGGGTTTCCTCCCCCTCCACTGTGCCACAGCTGCAGTCCGGCCGCCAGCTCGGGGCTCCCCAGTTGGAGAGGGACAGGGAGCAGCTGGATAGAGTCCAGGGGAGGCTGCAAAGACACTGAAGGGACCTGGAGCAGCTCTGTGAGCAGCAAAGGCTGAGAGCCCTGGGGCTGAGAGCCTGGACAAGAGCAGCCCCAGAGGGGAGCTGAGCAAAACGACCTGTGGGGAGCAAGAGGCTGGGGCCAGACTCTGCTCAGTGGTGCCCAGGGACAGCACAAGGGGCACAAAGTGGCAGCCAGGAGGTCCCACCTGAGCAGGAAGAGAAACTTGCTTGGTGTGAGGGTGCTGGAGGCTGTGCAGTCTCCTTGTGTGGAGAGCTTCCAACCCCACCTGGATGTGTTCTGAGTGCCCTGCCCTGGCAGCGGGGCTGGACTCAAGGATGTTCTGAGGTCCTTTCCAGCCCCTGCCCCGCTGTGACTGAGGAGTGCTTGGAAACAGCCCGGACTGAGCACTGCACCAAGGGCTTTGTGGTGCAGAATGAACCAGAACCACCACCACAGTAACCAATAAATAACTTTTATTCAAGAGTCACAGCTTCAGCTGTCTCTGAGAAGAACAAGTTCCTCTGTGTGACTTCAGGCCCCTGAGTGCCTTTCTTTTGCATAACAAAGTTGAGTGTCACCAGTTAGCCTCTTCCTCCTCTTGCTCAAAGCCACAGTCTGCACTTGTATTGATCACCTGCAATTCCTCCAGCTCCTGAAGCACAGCCAAGCATCTCAGCTCCCAGATGAATTTATTCTCCTGTTGAAGAGCAGCACCCCTCCCAGCAAAGCCTGCTGAAGCTGGAGGCAAAGGTTTGCTGCTGCTTATTACTCTGAAATTTGAGTGTCAGGCATAGAAAATGCCTCCCTGGCCTTAAATTGCCCATGGGACCCACTGCAAAGCTTAGCTTACCCCTAGGGATGGGAGGGGAGGCCCTTGAGGTGTGCTCAGTGTCAGAGAGCATCCTTCAGACTCAGTGTGCTGGGGCAAGAGCTGATCCTCTCCTGCTGTTATCCTCTTCACCACCTTCCTTACCTGAGCCACTCACAAAATGATTCAACAGCACAAAATTACAGCCCCAAGGATTTATTGCTCCAGTAACAGGAAGAGACCAAGTTTAGAATGCAATAAAGCAGCAAAGAATTGTTTTGAGCCAGTTCAGCCTCAACTCTGACACTTTCCTTACCAGAACAGGAAAAAAGGGAATTGAAAAGTAGCTCAGGGCTCCTCTGAACCCTGGGCACATTTCCTGGCCAGAAAAGAAAGGTTACAAAGGTATCTGGGGGACAAATTCCCTGCTCAGAAAGTGACAAACAATTGAAAGGGACTCCTGGCCTCAGAGCAGTGTCCCTCTCAGGATTCCACAGCAGTTCTCTCTGCACCTGTCAGTGCAGAAGCAAGTCACCAGCAAGTCACCAGCTGCAGGAAGAGAGGATCTGAAGGCCACTTCCTTCTTAGCCAAAGCTGAAGTCACTAAAGCTATTTGCTGATACAAATGATGTCTATTTTTCAGGCCACACTAAGTGTTTTAGCCTTGAAATCCACCCTCCAGTGCTGAAGCTGTCGTGTTCCAGCCTACAGAAGCTCTTGATGCCACAGGGATCAATCCTGCCTAACAGAATCTCCTCTGAGCTCCAACCCTGCTGCCACAGAGACCTCTCTGGCTCTGGACACCAGGCTGAGAACCTCAGAGCTTCACCAAGCAGTAAGCAAAGCCAACACTCAGGGGGATGAGGTGTGGGATTTCCAGGCTCCATCCAGTCAAGCAGGGCACAGCAGGAGGGAAGCACATCTCAGCTGGCAGGGGAAGGCTCCCCTTGGCTTCCAGAGCAGCAGGAAAGGTGCAGTGTTGGTTATCCACTTCCACTCCTGCTTCCTCAGCCCAGTTTGCTGATGAGTAGCAAAGCCACAGCTCAGCTGGAGGACTCAGTGTGGGATTATCACCAAAGAGTTAGAAGCTACTACAGAACAGCTTCAAAGGGGGGGGGGGGGGGGAACCCCATTGTTAGGTGACCTCCCCAGGTAACAGAGCAAGGAGCAGAAGCAGAGAGAAAGAGGTGGAAAACAAATTGTGGCCAAAAGGAAGCTGATAAAGTGCAAGTCCCTGCCATGGCAAAGACTTCAACCTGTCTCCTCTTGCTGTTCTTCATGGAAAGGAGGGGAAGCTGGGGGCTGCAGAGCAATCTGCAGTCTGATTTGAGAGACATCAGTTCTAGATCTCTGTTCAGTGGCTGCAGTGTAGTTACTCTGTCACCTAAACTAACATAGTCATCATTCCAGCCACACAGAGAATTTACTTCCTGTGCCAGTTAGTGTGGGGGGGGGAAAGCAGCTGCATCACCAGGCTGAACAAGAAGTCTGAGCTGGGGGCAGCAAACCCTTGCAGGGCAGAAGTTTGGGGCTGGTTTTATCCCAAGCAGAATTCCTGCAAACCCACTGAAGTGGAGAGGGTGGTGGGGCTACAACCTGCTGCAATGAGAGGGCTCGAGGTGAGGCTGCCAAGGACATTCAGGTGCCAGGAGATGGGGAGTGGCAAGGCACAGGACTGCCCAGAAGCACAAAGAACAGAGACTGGTCATGGAGAGAGGTGTACTTAGATCAAGAGAAGCAATGCAGCACCAGCAGCCCAATGGAAGCCATCTACTGTTTGCTGCTCCTGAGGGGCAGGTGTGTTCCTCTCACATTCAGGTTCTCCATGGAAGCTCTGGGCTCCCTGGAAGCCTTGATGGCAAGGGGCTTCTCCCTGAAACAAAAGCCAACCATCACTCACCACGTGCTGGGGAAGGGGAAAATACATCCAGAGAGTCATGCAAGGGGTTGGGCTGGAAGGGACCTCAGAGATCATCCAGCCCCAGCCCCCTGCCCTGGGCAGGGACCCCTCCCACCAGCACAGGCTGCTCAGGGCCTCATCCAGCCTGGCCCTCAACACCTCCAGGCAGGAGGCAGCCACAGCCTCCCTGTTCCAGTGTCTTCCCCACCCTCACTGCTGAGAATTTCTTCCTCATCTGCAGCCTAAATCATCATCAAGAAATGATGATGGAGTTTCTGTCCCTTGCTTCTGTGGGGCTCCAGTTGTCAGATGTAAGCCTTGAGCTCTTGCTGAGCCTTGAGAAGGTTCCCTTCTCAGGCTGCTCTTCTGCAGGCTCTCAGCCCCAGGGCTGGAGCTCAGCCTTTGCTCCTCCCAGAGCTGCTCCAGGCCCCTCAGCAGCTTTGCAGCCTCCTCTGGACTCTCTCCAGCAGTTCTCTGTCCCTCTTGAACTGGGGAGCCCAGAGCTGGACCCAATACTCAATACAGCCTCCCTAGGGCAGAGTAGAGGGGGAGGAGAAGCTGCCTTGGCCTGCTGGCCTCACTGCAGCTTAGAGCAGAGAAGCATTGCCCTTCTGGAGCCTTCTCTACCAAACATGCACTGATAAAGGCATCACAGCTTCCCCTGTGGCAGTAGGAGAGGAAGAAGCCCAGAAGGCTTGGTGGAGAGCAGCCCAAGCAGGGCAGCTTCTGCCCAGAGGAGGACCAGGAGATGCTGTTTCCCCTCAGCCTGCCTGGCAGCACTGCTCCTTCAGCAGCAGATTGCTTCACAGCTGCATTTTCATCTGGCCTCTAGTTATCTCCTGTCCTGGAAACTCTTTTCCCCTTCTCAATCCAACTTACTTGGGCACATGATGAATGCTTCTGTACTTTGGAGCTTCCAAATGGCCTCCAGATCTCGAGGGCTTGAACTTCATAATCTCCTTCTGCCACTCCTCATCAAAGCTCTGGGCCTCAGCTGGAAAACAAAGAGTTCAGCTGTAACAAACACAAACAGGGGGGAAAGCAGCATGTGATGCAGGTGAGGGGTTCTGAGCAGTGGGGTTGAAGCTCTGCATTCCCCACGAGGCCTCACACTGCAAGGGATGTGGAAACAACTCCAAGCTTGCTGCCAGCAGGCTGTAAGCTGCCCTGGGCTGAGCCCCAGCAGGGTGGGCAGCAGGGGCAGGGAGGGGATTCTGCCCCTCTGCTCTGCTCTGCTCAGACCTCCCCTGCAGTGCAGGGGCAGCTCTGGAGCCCTCAGCACAGACAGGGACCTGGTGGAGCAGGGCCAGAGGAGATCACAGCAGTGCTGGGAGGGCTGGAAGCTCTCTGCTGTGAGGCCAGGCTGAGAGAGTCAGGGCTGTTCAGCCTGGAGAGGAGAAGGCCCCAGGGACACCTCAGAGCAGCCTCCCAGGATTTAAAAGGGACTATAGGAGGGCTGGAGAAGGACTTTGGACCAAGGCCTGGAGAGACAGGATGAGGGCTGATGGCTTCAAACTGGAAGGAGCTGGATTGAGATTGGGCATGAGGAGGAAAGCCTTCCCCAGGAGGGGGCTGAGCCACTGGGACAGGTTGCCCTAAGAAGCTGTGGAGGCTCCAAGGCTGGCAGAGTTGAAAGCCAGGTTGGATGAGGCCTTGAGCAGCTTGGGCTAGGAGGAGCTGCCCCTGCCCACAGTGGAACTCAGTGACCTTCAGGATCCCTCCCAAGCCAAACCATTCTGTGACCCTTTGATCCCAAGTCCTGCCCAGCAGCAGCAGGGGCTGCAGCAGCCAGCCCCCCCTGCACACCACACAACATTCTCAGGTCTGCTTGGTTCAAGCTGCCCAAATGTATATCACAACTGAGGGAGTTTGATTTGCAGGCTTCCAGGCTGAGTAAATTCCCTTTGAGGCTGCCTCAGGCTTGAGACCTGGCAGGTGAGAGAGCAGAGCTGCACACCAAGACCTACTCTCATCCAGGTTGATGAACTCCTGGTTCATTTCCTCGTCCCCAGTCCTGCTGTTCCTGGATTTCTTAATGACATGGCCACGCTCCCTGAGGTGGTGGCCAATGGCCAGCTTCTCCACTCCACTCTCAGAATCCCTCAGGGCTCTTCTGGTCTCCTTAACCTGGACAGAAAGCAAGCCCAAAGCCACATGAAGTGTCCTGCCAAGCCACAAAGTTAGAGAGGTTTAGTTTTGCTGCCTTTCTTTTGGGACAGCTTTGGCTTCCCCAGGCAGCTCTTCCCTTGCCTGGGCTGAACACACTGCACCAAGTCTCTGCCTCCAGCCCACAGACAGGAAGATGAAACCAGAGCACCCACAGCTGGGCTGCAGCCAGAGGAGGGTGGCCAGAGAGGGGATTCTGCCCCTGGGCTCTGCTCAGACCTCCCCTCCAATCCTGTGCCCATGAGGGACACAGAGCTGCTGGAGGGAGTCCAGAGGGGGCCACAGAGGTGATCCCAGGGCTGGAGCAGCTCTGCTGTCAGCACAGGCTGAGGGAGCTGGGGCTGTGCAGCCTGCAGAGGAGAAGGCTCCAGGGGCACCTCAGAGCTGCTGCCAGCACCTGAAGGGATCCTGCAGGAAGCTGCAGAGAGACTTTTGCTGAGGGGGTCTGAGCCAGGCCAAGGGGAATGGTTTGGAGCTGAGGCAGAGCAGGGCTGGCCCTTGGGAAGGAGCAGGTTGGCCATGTATAGCAGTGAAAGGAAGCCAACCCTGCTAGCAGCTGCCTGGCTGAAGGGGTTTCCAGCAGCTACATTCAGGAAAATAAACCAACTTGAAAAACCTTCAGCTTGGTTCCTGAGGAGCAAGAGCTCCAACTCCTGAAGGGCTACCAAGACCTCTGGGCAAGAGCTAGAGAGAATTCAGGGCATCCAAGCAGCTCAAGCTGCAGAAAATTGCCTTCCCCAGGTACAAATCTGCAGCAGGCTGCCCAGGCAGTTCGTGGAGGCCTCCTGGAGGTACTCAAGGCCAGACTGGATGAGGCCTTGGGCAGCCTGGGCTAGTTGAGTCTCATGGCAGGGAGCTTGGAGGAGATGCTCTCTGAGGTCCCTTCCAACCTGAGCCATTCTCTGATTCTTTTATTTCCAGGGGGCTGTTCAGCCTGGAGAAGGCTCCAGGGAGACCTTGGAGCAGCCTTCCAGCACGAGGAGGGAGCCACAGGAGAGCTGGAGAGGGACTTCTGCCCAAGGCATGGGGTGAGAGGGTGAGGGGTGATGGCTGCAGTATTCATTACTGAGGGGTGGAAAGGAAAAGCTTAGTCTGACCATGCAGCCAAGTGCTCACCATTCTGCCTGGCAGCAGCACAGTACAGCTTTAACCAGGCTGGACAAGACCTCCAAGAGCACCCAGTCCAACCTCTCACCCAGCACCTTCTGATCAACTCCACCATGGCCCCAAGGGCTCATCCAGGCTCTTCCTGAACCCCTCCAGGGATGGGGACTCCACCACCTCCCTGGGCAGCACATCCCCAGGGCCAATCTCTCTGCCTGGGAAGAATTCCTTCCTCACCTCCAGCCTGAACCTCCCTGCCAGCCCTGAGCACCAACAGGAGGAGCTGCTGCCAATCTTCTCAGCACAAAGGCACAACTCACTGCTGGGCTGCCTGGCTTGGAACCCCCCCAGGAGGGCCAGCTCCTTGCCAGGCTGTCCTGCTGCCCAGCTGAAACCCAGGCAACCACTCAGCCCTGTGTTCTGGGGGCTATTATTAGAACCCTTCTTTTGATAACCCAAGTGTCTGCTTGAGCTTGAGCACCCCCAGCCACTCAGCCCTCCACAGCCTGCCCTGCTCAGGGATAGTCTTTCATGAACTTCACTGCAGGGTTCAAACTCAAATTCAAATTGCTCAGCAGGATTAGAGGCAACAGCTGCAGGGGGAGGTCTGAAAGGGCAGCCCCAGCCCCAGCCTTACATAAGCAGCCCACAGGGCTTGAGGGAGGGGGCAGGAGCTGAAGCTGGGCTCTGCAGGAGCAGACATCAACAGCTTCTTGTTAGCTGGGATTTGAGGCAGGACTTGAAGTGTTCAAGGGAAGGGAAAGCTGCTGGAGATGGCTTTGAAGATTCAGCTGTCCTGGGCCTCCATTTGCTAGGCCTCCAATTGACTTGAGGCATGCTTAGGAGCAGACCAAATGCCCAGGGAGCAAAGAGCACTCTGGCTCCAGCAGCCTTTGGTGCAGGGCAAGCTCCCAACACCTCTTTGTGGCTGCATTCCTGTGTGAGCTGCCCTGGGTGACCCAGCTGCAGCAGAGGGCTGGGACTCAAGCCCCAGAGCTCCCTTCCCACCCCTGCATTTCTAAATTAGAGGGGGAGCTGCCTGCAGGGCAAAGCAGCTGGAGGAGGCTGGGGGTTGGTGCAGGCCCTCTCCCTGCCCCTCTCAGGGCCACCCCAGCAGCACTTACCCCTCCGGGGGCCGTGCGGGTCTGGGCTGAAGCCTGGAAGACCTTGGGAGGTTCATCTCCTACTTTGGAGTAGGTCAGCACAGAGGAAGAGCTGAAGGTGTGTGCATCAGGGTGCACAGACAGGTCATCCTGCAAGCAAGGAACACTGCTCATTACTGCAGGTTAAAACTCAGGGATAAAAGCTACTTCTTGGCCTCTGAGGCTGCCTTGGTATGAAGCAGAATATCCCTCTGGCAATTAACCCTCAGGCCTGGGGAACACAGACCCTGGCAGCTGCCCACTCTTCTCCTGCCCTTGGCTGGCTCTTGGTTTCCCTGTGTAGGAAACAGGGCAGGCCCTGGGGAGGCCATGTCTGGAGGTCTGGGTCCAGCTCAAGGGGGACAGGGAACTGCTGGGGAGGGTCCAGGGGAGGCTGCAGAGCTGCTGAGGGGCCTGGAGCAGCTCTGGGAGCAGAAAAGGCTGAGAGCCCTGGGGCTGGGAGCCTGCAGAAGAGCAGCCCCAGAGGGGAGCTAAAGGCTGGGGGGCAAGAGGCTGGGGTCAGGCTCTGCTCAGTGCTGCCCAGGGACAGGCCAAGGGGCACAAAGTGGCCCCCAGGAGGTTCCACGTGAGCAGGAGGAGGAAGTTGTTTGGTGTGAGGCTGCTGGAGGCCTGGAGCAGGCTGCCCAGGGGGGTTGTGGTGTCTCCTGGTGTGGAGAGCTTCCAACCCCCCTGGGTGTGCTCCTGAGTGACCCTGCTGTGCAGGGGGGCTGGACTGGATGATCTCCAGAGGCCCCTTCCAGCCCCTGCCAGGCTGTGATTTGACCTTTTCCCTGCCAGCAGAGTTTTCAGCAGCTGCCCTCCTCCAGCAGCACTCCCCTCAGGGCCAGGCCAGGGGCTGGGGGTTATTCACACTTACAAATTTCCTCTGCATCTCCAGCATGCTGTTTCTCATGTTTGCCATCATCCTGTCCATGGCAAGGAAAGGTTCCCCCAGATCTGCATCCTGCTCAGGAACAGAAGAGGAGAGATGAACAATGAAGCTCTGCCTCTGGACTGCTCAGGTCCTCTTTCCTGCAGAGCAGACCAGGGAGGGCTCACAGACACAGCCAGGCCAGAATGCTGCTTTGAGGGAACCAGGGGAAGCCAGGGCAGGAAGCTTGGCTGGTGGAGACACTGGGAGCACAGAAGGGAAGGGTTTGGCACTCAAGTATCAACAGCAGCTCTCCTTGTGCCAAATGAGCATCAGTTCTGTCCCACATAACCTAAGCAGATTCTGCTACAGGAAGCACCATGTGACCTCCCATGCCTTGATCAGCAGCTGGTGACCAAATCACCTCCCTGTGAATCCCTTCAAGCAGGTGGAACCACACTGAAGATGCAGCCCAGCAGGCACAGCTGCAGCAAGGGTTACTCATGAAGGGGCAGGGGGGATAAAAGCCATCATCACACAGCTGAAACTTGGTACTCCAGTGGCAGCTTCACTCCAAAACATTCACTGGTGTTAAAAGGAAAGCAGAACTCCAACACTGCACAGAGGAAGCTCCTCAGCAGGGCTGCATGCACAGGGCTGCCCTGGTAGGGTCTGGAAGCTCAGAGCACAAGGGAGAGCTCCTCAGCAGGGCTGCACTGGTAGGGCCTGGAAGCTGAGGGCACAAGGGAGAGCTCCTCAGCAGGGCTGCCCTGGTAGGGTCTGGAAGCTGAGGGCACAAGGGAGAGCTCCTCAGCAGGGCTGCACTGGTAGGGTCTGGAAGCTGAGGGCACAGGGGAGAGCTCCTCAGCAGGGCTGCCCTGGTAGGGCCTGGAAGCTGAGGGCACAGGGGAGAGCTCCTCAGCAGGGCTGCACTGGTAGGGTCTGGAAGCTGAGGGCACAGGGGAGAGCTCCTCAGCAGGGCTGCCCTGGTAGGGCCTGGAAGCTGAGGGCACAAGGGAGAGCTCCTCAGCAGGGCTGCACTGGTAGGGTCTGGAAGCTGAGGGCACAAGGGAGAGCTCCTCAGCAGGGCTGCCCTGGTAGGGGCTGGAAGCTGAGGGCACAGAGGGACCTTTGGAAGCACCCAACACCAAGCTGTGCTCCAAGGCCACTCTCCAGGCTTTCCAAGCTGAGGGCTCTTTAGAACCTCCCAGAGGAAGCAGAAGGCTCCATGAGGGCCAGCAACTGATTCTCCTGGAGTCCTTTGTACAGGTCTTTAAAAGGTATTCCTGACCCTCACAAACCTACAGCTGGAGAGCACTCCAAGGCCAGCTCCAGGGGCAACTCTGTCTTCAGAAGCAGGCTGTGCTACAGCTCTTGCTGGAATCATGGATTCCACCTCCCTCCCAGCTGCTGGATGACCTACAGAGGTCCCTTCCAACCCAGACCATGCCAGGATTCTGTGCTAGTGTCCAAGCTTGGGGTCTGTCTCCAGGGATGAATTCATTCCTGGCCACCAGAGATCAAGCACCAGCAGATCCATCACTGAGCACACAAGCCAAGCAGTCCCCTCTACAGCCTTGAGATCAGCACATTGAGACCATCCCAACATTGTGGGAAGGAAAAAGTCCTTCTGGAACCACTCCAAGCCAGGCAGCCCCCAGGCAGCCCCCAGGCAGCCTCAGCCCAGCCCACATCCATGCTTTAGCTATGCAGAAGCATACAGAGAGCAGCAGGAGCTCCAGGGATGGCTGCTCCTGGGATACCAACCAGTCTACCAAAGCCTCCAAAGGGCATGAGGGAGTAGCTTGTGGCCTGGAAGGAAAAGCAGCAGAGACCTTGAGTCACTCTGGCTGTTAGCAGAGCCAGCAGAGGGGATCTGCACAGCCAGCAGGGGAAGTGGCACAGTTCCAGCCAAGTGGAGTCAGAGAATGGCTTTGGTTGGAAAGGAGCTGCAAGAGCAACTCCAACCACCCCCTGACTCGAGCTAGGCTGCTGCTGAACCACCTCTGCATGCTCCAAACCCCTCCAGGGATGGGGCTTCAGACACCTCCCTGGGCAGCCTGGGCCAGGCTCTGAGAACCCTTGCAGTCAGGAAGCTTCTTCTGATGCCCAACCCAAACCTGCCCTGCTGCAACCTCAGCTCATTTCCTCTTGCCCTATCCCTTGTTCCTAGGGAGAAGGAACCAACCCCAGCTGGCTGCAGCCTCCTCTCAGGGAGGTGTAGAGAGTCAGGTGGTCTCCCTCAGCCTCCTCTGCTCCTGGCTGAACACCCCCAGCTCTCAGCTGCTCCTCCCCAGCCCTGCTCTCCAGACCCTTCCTCACCTTTCTTGCCCTTCTCTGGCCCTGCTCCAGCCTCTCAGTGTCCTCCTTGGAGTGAGGGCCCCAAAACTTAACCCAAGGTCTGAGGTGCAGCCTCACCAGTGCTGAGTGTGGAGGGCATCATCCCTGCTTCAGGGAAGCCCCCTGCCCTGCAAGCACTGGCAGGCCATTAGGATCAGGTCACTCCCCCCTGGAGTGTGCACTTCTGCCTGGCACCCAGTTTCAGAGCCTGAGGCACTGGAGGGCTGCCTTGCTGCTGACAGGTTCTCAGGAGAGCTACAAACCCCTTGGGAGGAACAAGCCCAGGCCTTCCCTTGGCAGCACTTTCAAAGGGCAGTGCAAAGGAGTTCCAGGTAAAGCCATCATCATCTGCAGAGCCTCCCCAAGCTTCCCTGAGCATCTCCTTCCTCTGCTGCAGCTATGAGCACCAGGAAGTGCAGCTCCTGGGGAGCAGCTGAGATTCAGCATCCCCAAGTCCAGGGCAGGGAGGTGCTGGGGGAGCACAGGATGGCTCCAGGAAGCTGGGATTTGGAGGGTCATGGGAAAGCCAACCTGAGGAGAGGCTGCTCACACAGCAGCAGCACTGCCCTGGGGCCTGAGGGGCCACAGGAAGGAATTCCCTGCTTGTGGAGTGCCTCCAGGGACTCTTTCAGGCTGCAGCTCCACCAGGGAGTGACAGAAAGAGCAGAGTTTTTGACAGACATCTCCAGTGCAAAGGAACAGCCTCGGAAATGAAGCTGTTAGTCATCAGATCACAAACTGTGCTTCACAGTGCCTGCCAAGGGCTGTTAAAGAGAGTCACAGCCTGCTTGGCCTTGGAAGAGGCCCAAAAGTCACCGAGTTCCAGCCCCCTGCCTGGGGCAGGGACATCTCCTCCTAGCCCAGGTTGCTCAAGGTCTCATCCAACCTGGCTTGGCACACTCCCAGCCCTGGAGCCTCCACAGCTTCTCAGGGCAAGCTGTCCCAGTGCCTCAGCACCTTCCTGCCAGAGAATCCCCTCCCAGTTTCTAGTCTCAATCCAGCTCCTTCCAGTTTGAAGCCATCAGCCCTCATCCTGGCACCCCAGGCCTTGGTCCAAAGTCCCTCTCCAGCCTCCTGTAGTCTCTTTTAAATCCTGCAAGGCTGCTCTGAGGTCTCCCTGGAGCCTTCTCTTCCCCAGGCTGAACAGCCCTGACTCTCACAGCAGAGAGCTGCCAGCACTGCTGTGGCCTCCTCTGTCCCTGTCTGTGCTGAGGGCTCCAGAGCTGCCCCAGCACTGCAGGGGAGGTCTGAGCAGAGCAGAGGGGCAGAATCCCCTCCCTGCCCCAGCTGTTGGCTTGTGCTGGGGCTGCTGGCTGGTGAGAAGGTCAATTCCTTCTCCTCAGCACTGCTCTGCCTCCACTCTCCACCCAGCCTGGAGCTGCTTGCCTGATGCTCAGCACAATCCCCAAACCAAGCCAATGACAACTGCCTCCTGCAGGTGCTTTTCCCCACTCCTCCTGCTCATATCCTTCCTTCCTCCTCCTCCCCTGTCTCCAGGAGGCTAAAACCTGCCACTGCTTGAGAAAGGAGCATCAGTGCCAAGCTGCAGTAGTGCCTGCTGAGCTGCTGCAGTGAATGCTGCTCCTTGCAAGGCAGGAGGAAGGCACTCTGTGGGTCCTACCATTTAGGTGGCTGCAAGACAGGTTGGTGTGAAAGCACACTCAGAGCTAACTACAGTGCAGCCCTGAGCACACAGTGCATGCTCCAGGTTCCCTCAGCACTGATTCAGAACATCACTAATTACCAGGAGGAATTGCAACAGTGCATCTGACATGGCAATAAAGAGATTCTGCTGTAGGGAAAAGGAGTCATTAAGTGTTTGCATCATTAAAGGCAGCCTGAGACAACTACAAGGCTCCAGAGATTAGTGCTGAGCCTTCTGTGCCATCTGACAGCTCTGAGGTGAGCCACAAGGAACATCAAAGGCTACTGGGGAGCCCTGAGCAGGTGTGGAGTTCCTCTGTGCTTATCACGCCCTGGCAGCCCGCTGGTACCCTCGACTCCTTCCCTCAGCAGCAGATGAAGGCTTCCTGTGCCCCACATTTATCCCTCCCTGCCAAGAACAAGGGCCACAGACCCCCAGGGTTTGCTGCACTCTTCTTCTAAAGGCAAGAGAAGCCTGATCTGGTTTGAGGCATCTGCTGACCCAGGGCCTGAGAATCTGCCTCAGTGGAGGCAAGCTCACACCCTCATTAGAGCCAGCAGAGTCTATATTTGAAACTAACTGGCAGTGTGTGAGCACTGAGGAAGGAATCTGACAGTTACCCTTTTGACTTGGAGGTGACAGCCTCTGTTTCAGCTCTACTTATTAAGCTCTAACTATCTAGGCTTGAACAAGCACCACCACAGCTGGCTGGGCTCCACCAGCCCTTGTCAGCTGCCTTTGTCTTCCAACCGTTTCCAGCCATCAGATGTGACTTGTGAAAGCAAGAGAACACTCAGCTGCAGAACAGTTAGGCACTGAGGGAGAGGAACCAACCTGGAGCCCTTCTAAATACAGCAGCTAGATAAGCCTCAGCTACAGGAGCAGAAAATAGAATCACCCTGCCTGCCCAGAGAGGTCCTGTAAGTAAAGCAGATCAGTGCCAGCTGCCCAGTTGCAGGTGGGAACTCACAGGAGTGTGAAGTTTTGCATCAGTTTCTCTCATCTGCAGCTCTTAAATGGAGAGGAAAGAGTTCTGGAGCCATCAGCACAGGGGGGATGTGGACCTGAGGGAGTGGGTCCAGAGCAGGGCCACGAGGAGGAGCAGAGGGCTGGAGCTGCTCTGCTATGGGGTCAGGCTGAGAGGGTTGGGGCTGTTCAGTCTGGAGAGGAGAAGGCTCCCAGGAGACCTCTTTGTGGCCTTCCAGGATCTGCAGGGGGCTGCAAGCAAGCTGGGGAGGGACTTTTGGTGGGGGATGGAGCAGAACTGGAAGTGGGGAGATTGAGATTGGCTGTGAGGAGAAGTTGTTCCCCAGGAGGGTGGTGAGAGCCTGGCACAGGCTGCCCAGGGAGGTGGTGGCAGCCTCCTGCCTGGAGGTGTTTGCAGCCAGGCTGGAGGTGGCTGTGAGCAACCTGCTGTGGTGTGAGGTGTCCCTGCCCATGGCAGGGGCTGGCTGAGCCCTGAGCTCCCTTCCAGCCCTGAGCGTTCTATGATGCTGTGGCGAAGGCTGAGGCGGGCTTCAGCTCCCAGCCGCGGCCGGAGCGGGAGGGGAGGGCGGCCGCCGAGCCGCACAGCCGCCCCGAGCCGCGGCCAGCCCTCACCCTGCCGGCCCTCCCTCGCCCTGCCGCCGCCGGCCCTCCCTCACCCTGCCGCTGCTGCCGGCCCTCCCTCACCCTGCCGCCGGCCCTCCCTCACCCTGCCGCCAGCCCTCCCTCACCCTGCCGCCGCCGCTGGCCCTCCCTCACCCTGCGGCCGCCGCCGGCCCTCCCTCACCCTGCCGCCGCCGCTGGCCCTCCCTCACCCTGCCGCTGCTGCCGGCCCTCCCTCACCCTGCCGCTGCCGGCCCTCCCTCACCCTGCCAGCCCTCGCTCACCCTGCCGCCGCCGGCCCTCCCTCACCCTGCCGCCGCCCCTCCCTCACCCTGCCGCCGGCCCTCCCTCACCCTGCCGCCGGCCCTCCCTCACCCTGCCGCCGGCCCTCCCTCACCCTGCCGCCGCCGCCGCGGAGCGCCAGCTGCGAGTCCTGCCGCGCCCTGGGCTCCGCTCTCCTCTCCGCGCCGCCTGCCAGGCTCAGCAACGGCTCCCGGCCGAAGGGGTCGGAGAAGCTCCTCATCATCTGCCGCACGCACTCCTGGTGGGCAGCGAAGGGCTCCCTGGAAGGGGTCACACGCACAGGGTCACCGGCTCCGAGCTGCCTTGGGGCTTTGCATCGCTCCGCAGGGCTCTGTGGTCCTCATCCCACGGGGCCCGCCGGGCAATTTCCCCTCTCCCTACTACCTCTCACTTCTTGCCCTTTCCTTCCCATCCCACAGGGGCTGGGAATGACCTCCAGAGATCCCCAAGTCCAATCCCCCGCCAGAGCAGGGCCATGGAAGCTGTTTCCCCTCTCGTCCTCTAGCTGCCTCCTTGCTCTGCCACACTCTTGGCTGTCCAAATCGCTTTGCCTCTCTCCTGCTCTTTCCCACAGCCATCCTTCCCTTCAGCCTCTTTGCTCCCTGCCATAAAATGGACCTAGGTTTTATTTAGCTCTGCTTCTACCTCCAGCCCCTGCTATTGAAAGGATTATTCCCCCCCTCCTCTGCTTTTGTCACTGCCATCTTCCAAAGCTTAGCACTCCCTGAATTCACAGGGCCCTACTAACCCTCTCCCCCCTCCACCTCTCAAGTTTATTTTGCTGGCTGCTCCCATTCCACTTTTCAGCCTCTTTGACCCAAATTCAAGAGAGCTTTTTAACCTCAGCCACCCACTGCTGCATCTCTGCCTTCCTCTTCCATGTGCCTTCTGCTCAGGAGGGAGTCTCACTGCTGTTTTGTGTCCCTGTTAGCTTCCCCCTCCTCTGCTGTCACATCTGTCTCTAAAACCTCACAGACCCCAAGCACCAAGTCCCAAAGCTTGGCTTGCACTCCAGAGCTTGCTCAAGCTGCTCCCTGTTACTGCTTGCTCCTTTATAATCCCTCATTTGGACAAGAACTGAAGATTGTTGAGGCCAAGAGATGAGCAAAAGATGGGTTTGGCAGAGCACAACATGCAGTCAGCCCTGCTGCCTGAAGGGCAAGGCCACAAACTCCTCCCTCACCCCCCCCCAACCAGGCTCCATCCCCCCCCCCTTCACCCCCCCAACCAGGCTCCATCCCCCCCACCCTTCGCCCTCCCAACCAGGCTCCATCCCCCCCCCCCTTCACCCCCCAACCAGGCTCCATTTACCCCACCTCAGCCCCCCCAACCCAGGCTCCATTTACCCCACCTCAGCTTCCCCAACCCAGGCTCCATTTACCCCACCTCAGCCCCCCCAAACCAGGCTCCATTTACCCCACCTCAGCCCCCCCAACCCAGGCTCCATTTACCCCACCTCAGCCCCCCCAGCCCAGGCTCCATTCCCCTTTAACCCATGCTTCGTTTCCTGCTTCCTCCAAACCCCAGGCTTCACGTCCTCACCATCTCCATCCCAGCTTCCCCCTTTGCTGTCCCTGCTGCAGGCCACTGAGCTCAGCACTGCTCCCCAGGGATGCTTCCCTAGCTCCAGAGCCTCTCATGCCCCTGCCCATCACCTCGGTGGCACTCCCCAGACGCCTCACACCTCTCCAGGACACCACAGCCTTGCCCAGCACACCCCAAGCCTTCACACTGCTGCCTTCTTGGAAGCCTCCCAGCAGCTTTTCTCCTCCTCACTCCTTAGCTCCAGTCCCACAGACCCTGGGTTTACAAATTCCCAGATCCATGGCATGGGTTGGGTTGGACAAGGCCTCCAGGACCATCCAGCTCCAGGCCCCTGCCACGGGCAGGGACAGCTCCCACCAGCCCAGGCTGCCCAGGGCCTCATCCAGCCTGGCCCTCAACACCTCCAGGCAGGAGGCAGCCACAGCCTCCCTGGGCAGCCTGTGCCAGGCTCTCCCCACCCCAGCTCTCATCTCCAGTCTCAAGCTGCCCAGGGCCATTTGGGCCTCCTTGCTTTGTCCTTTCCTGTGCCACAGCTGCCTGCAGAGAAGTCAGAAGGAAAGGAGGTCGCAGCCCCAGCGCTGGATTCACCTCCACACGTGGGGCTTTCACATGCTGGCCCTTTAAGCCCTGCAGCTCCTGCACTCCCTCCAGCTCCAGCAGAGCCTTCCAGTTCAGACCCAGCTGTCCTGTGACTGGGCAGGTCCTAATCTGCCCCCCTCACATGCCTGCTGCTCAACATCTGGCCCAAGGCGATAAGCAGCTCTCCTGCGCAGCAAGAGGATGAAGGGCAGATGGAAAAAGCCTGAGCAGGAGCCAGGGTGAGCAGCAGCCAGGCTGAGAGCCTCCCCACTCAGCACGGGCACACCTCAGCCTATTTTGACACCACAAGCCTCAGCCAGCTTTGGTGACCCTGCTTTGGACCCTTCCAACCCCTGCCATGCAGCAGGGACTCTGCACCACAAAGCTTCCTGTGCCCAGCTCAACTCCTTGAGTGCCCTACAGCTTTCAAGCCATCTCACCACGGGGAAGCAAGAGGGCTACAGTGGAGGGACAGGTTCAGGGACAGAGCTGCCCCAGGACACCTCAGGGAGCCATTGCTGAGAAGAGCTGCTGGGGTCGAGCCTTGAAGGGAGCTCGGCAGCGCTGGGGTGCCCTGGAGCAGCCCAACCCAGAAGCAAGAAGGCAAAAAGGAAAACAAAGTCAAGAGAGGAGGTGTGGAGGAGCAGGCTGCCAAGGGATTACCTCCACCACCTAAAATAGGTGGTCAGATGTAGTGGATGGAGCCTTAACTGGGACTTAAGAGCTCAGATGGGGGCAAGGCTGAGAATCCCTCCCCTGCTCCCCCCTCCTCCCTCCCAACAGAGAGGGGGAAAAAAGAAAGGGAAGGAGCAAATCCACCAAGCAATAGTCTGGAGTCAGCTTGGAAGCAGAGAGCTGAAGAGGTTTTCTCTTATATACATATAACAATCACAGGTAGGGTTCACAAGGGCAAGGAACAAGGATGGGTGGGAGGGAAAAACAAAACCCCAGGAATACAAAACCAGTCTCTGAAGAGGCAGCAGGGGGAAGGATCAGGCCCCAGCACGTGGCAGAGGAGCAGGAAGGCAGCTGCAGCAGCTCTCCTCCAGGAAGGCAGGAGCCAAAAGAGAGCTAATGGCTGCAGTGTCCTCCCTTTTATACCCTAGCTGGGCAGGGAGGGGGAGCGGAACAGACTCAGCTTCCCAGGGGGAAAAGGCCCTGCAGGGAGGGCAAAGCACTGGCAAGCCCTTCCCCCCTTGTTTTCAGGGTGTTAACTCATCACAGCACAGAACCTGTCTGGAAGGCCTCCAAGGATTTAAACCTCTCCCCTTGATGGCTCTGATGGCAGAGCTACCTAATCCCAGAATGGTTCAGGCTGGAAGGGACCTCAGAGATCATCTGCTCCATGCCCCTGCCATGCCCAGGGACACCTCCCAGCTGCTCAAGGCTCATTCAACCTGGCCCTGAACACCCCCAGGCAGGAGGCAGCCACAGCCTCCCTGGGCAGCCTGTGCCAGAGCCTCAGCTCCCTCCTGCTGAACAACTTCTTCCTCAGCTCCACTCTGACCCTGCTCTGCCTCAGCTCCAAACCATTTCCCCTTGGCCTGGCTCAGACCCCCTCAGCAAAAGTCTCTCTGCAGCCTTCCTGCAGGATCCCTTCAGGTCCTGGCAGGCAGCTCTGAGGTGCCCCTGGAGCCTTCTCCTCTGCAGGCTGCACAGCCCCAGCTCCCTCAGCCTGTGCTCAGGGCAGAGCTGCTCCAGCCCTGGGATCACCTCTGTGGCCTCCTCTGGCCTCTCTCCACAGCTCTGAGTCCTGATGCTGGGGACAGCAGAATGAAACATCCCAGTCTCTCTAGCAGAGGATGCAAGAGCTTCAGTTCTTTGTTCAAACCACAGATCTACACAACAAGGGTACAACACTCTGGGGTGAGCACCCCAGACTTAAACCTGACCTTTTTTAGGGGGGAATGAAGATCCTTCTGCTGAGCAGGACACAGTTCCTGCAGACCTTGCACTCTCCTAGCATGAACACACTGAGCAACTAGAAAGGGAGCTGTGTTTGGCACACAGAACCTGTGCCTGGCACACAGAACCTGTGCCCTCCACGTGCTGGGCACCACACACTATTCAAAGGTGAGTGCTGGAGATACGTGGTTGACACATTTGCTGTCCCACTCCTCTGCAGCAGCACAGCCTGGCCTTCAGCTGCTTGCAAGGATGAATACAGGGAACAAAAATGTACTCAGCCTCAGCTTCACCACCTCAAACCAGATTCACATCTCAAACATCTACTGCGTGGAGCAAGAGACATCCAACGGGGCTGATGCTGGTAACACAGCAGTGAGGGCTTCCCCCTCCCCTGGTGAGGGCTTCCCCCTCCCCTGGTGAGGGCTTCCCCCTCCCCCGGTGAGGGCTTCCCCCTCCCCTGGTGAGGGCTTCCCCCTCCCCCGGTGAGGGCTTCCCCCTCCCCTGGTGAGGGCTTCGTGCAGCTCAGGCTCAAGCCCCAAAGCTGAATGCTCTGTGCTGCAGCTGGAACACTTTCAGGTGTTAAAAGCCCAGTGCTGCTCCTAGCTCAGCCTGGGTTTGTGTTCAGCTGGAAAGCAGCATCCTGCAGCAGTGAAGCAAGTCCATTCTCTTGGGAAGCCTGCTTTGCACTGAGAGTAACTGATTGCTTTTTCCCACTGGGGGAGTTATGCAAGGCTGCAGTTGCAGCCTGCCACTGGAGATAACACCTGGGAACAAGAACATAAAAGCTGTGTGCTGGGGATTCAAACCAGAGCCAACTGCACTTGGCAGAGGAGCCAGCTCTGCTGCTGGCCAGGCTGTTTGGGATGGAGCTGGGCAGCACTCTGCCTGCCCAGCACTCTGCCTGCCCAGCACTCTGCCTGCCCAGCACCCTGCCTGCCCAGCACCCTGCCTGCTGCTTCCCCAAGACAGCTGCTCACACGTGGAGAGGTTTTTCACTTCAGCCAGGCACTATTTCCAGTTCAGCAGTGAGCAGCTCTCCTTGTGAGGCAACAGCAGCTCATTATTACACTACTTTGGAAGCAGGTCTTATCTGAAGTAATAAGCTCTTCTCCTTAGCTGCATGCAGAGGAGATTTACAAGGCTGGTGCCAAGGAGAGGAATCTCTAGATCAGTGTCTCTCTCATCTCTTTCACACACACACCCCTCCTCTATCTTCTCCAAGCTTTTTTCCCCCCCTTGGCATCAGCAGCTACAATAAAAATTAATAAGGAAACTGAATACAGAAGGGGAAAGCAAGCTACAAATTGCTACAAACAAGACTTCATTTCCATTCTTCTTTTGTACTGTTTTGGTTGGAAGAGATCTCTGAGCCCAACGGTTGGCTACCTCTGCCAAGGCTGGGGCTAAGCCATGGCCCTCAGCTCCACAGCTCTGAAACCCCTCCAGGGATGGGGATGCAGCCACCTCCCTGGGCAGCCTGGGGGAACCCTCTCAGTCAAGAAGCTTCTTCTAATGTCCAACTTAAACCTCCCCTGGTGCAACCTGAGGCCATTTCCTCTTGTCCTATCTCTTGTTCCTAGGCAGCAGATCCCAACCCCCACCTGGCTGCAGCCTCCTCTCAGGGAGCTGCAGAGAGCAATGAGGTCTCCCTCAGCCTCCTCTGCTCCAGGCTGAACACCCCCAGCTCCCTCAGCTGCTCCTCCCCAGCCCTGTCCTCCAGACCAGCTTGGTTGCCCTTCCCTGGAGCTGCTCAGGCAGCAGAATTGCAGAGTGAAGCTTTCTGCCCAGCCCATCCTGCACAGAACCTGAAGAGCTGCTCTGCCACTGCATCTATTCCTAGAAGCCCAGCAGACTGCTGGCAACGTGCAGCCAAGCAGCAGATCCTCCTCTCAGAGGCACAAGGGCCACCTCAGCTAGAATGTCCTGTAACTAAGGGATCCAAGTCAACATACCCACACCACAGGGCCGGATGCCTTTCCCTTCCTCATCCACCCACCACCTTCATTTGCCCCTATCTTTGCCTGTCATTAAGCTCCCCACAGTCATGTACCACATCTCACAGAACAAACCAACAACAAATTAAATGATTCAGGCTGCCCTGAGTTGTCTGATCCCATTCTTAGCTGCTACACACACAGGGGCCAGACTGGATGCTGCAGCAGTTTGGGCTTATCCCAGCACTCTGAGGGGATCTCAGATGTTTCTCTACTTACATTTAGGCTTCAGCAGCAAAGATTCCCAGGGGAAATAAACTGGTTTCCAAGCTGAACACACAAATGTGCTGTGCCCCAAGCAGTACCATTCCTGGTACAGAAACTGGAAACCTCCCATTTGCTGAGCCAAAGCATCAGCATCCACTCAGGAAAGCAGGACAAGGAACCAGCTTGCCTCTCCTGATCTCACACACACTGAGTTTAATGCAAGAACCTTTAGCTATCTGTCCTGCAAGCACCAACAGCAGCTAGAGGGAAAAACAAGCCAGCAAATCCGACCCAAAGGAAGGCAGAACACCTAGCACCTGTCTGCTTTATACAAGAAAATCAAGGAACTCAAGCCAATGGAGGGGAAGATTCCTTAGACAACCTTGCTATGGACTCCCAAAGATCTTCTCCAGCCTAAATGCCTCAGCATTTATGCTCCTAAGGGCTTCGGTGCGCTCCGAGGCGGTGACGACCACCAACACGACCCAGGAGGGGTAAGAGACAAGGCTCTGCCGTTTAAAATCCCTGGCAACAACCTCAGCCCCTCCGCAGCTTCCAAGCACGCATCTCACAGCCGCTCCCGTCGGGTACGCGGCCGAGCACGGCTGGGGCCCACACCTCGGACCCCCTCCTGTCACCTCAGCTGCCCCTCGCCACCTCAGACCCCCTCCTGTCACCTCAGCTGCCCCTCGCCACCTCAGACCCCCTCCTGTCACCTCAGACCCCCTCTTGCCACTCGGATTCGCCTCCTCGCCACACTGGACCTCTCCTGCCACCTCGGACCCCCTCCTCACCACCCTCGGATCCCTTCCTCGCCCCCTCAGGCCCCCTCCTCGCCCCCCTCCGAACCCTTCCCCAGTCCCTCAGACCTCCTCTTTACCACCCTCGGACCCCACACGGCCACCCCCCAGCAGACACCCCCCACCGCTGCGGCGGGTGCCCCTCACCGGAAGAAGGGATCCTCCTCGAAGCAGCGCCCCAGACCCCCGAACATGGCTGCGGCTGCTGGAGGGCTGCTGGAGGGCTGCTGGAGGGCTGCTGGAGGGCTGCTGGAGGGCTGCTGGAGGGCTGCGCGATGCCGGAGCGCTGCCGGAGCGCCGCTGGAGCGCTGCGCGATGCCGGAGCTCTGAGCGCCCCCAGCCCAACGCCAGCCCCTGCCGGCCTCGCCCGCCGCCCGTGACGCCCGGCAGCGCCGCTGATTGGCCGCCGCCGCTGTGACGCAGGGGGGCGGGGCGCAGCGGGCGCCGCCGTTGCCGTGGTAACCGCGGGGCGCTGCGCGGTCCAGCTCCAGAAGGTTCGGGGTCGGGGCGCAGCGCCGGGCCCGGCGGGGAGCGGCTCTCGGCGGGGACACCTCCTCGGGCTGGCCTCCCCGGAACTCCCTCGGTGCCTGAAGAGGCCGTGGGGTGCCGCCCGGCTCGGCTCGGCTCGCTGGGGGCGGCCGAGCCGGGCGTTAGCGGGGCGGCGCTGCCCGTCGGGCCCCGGCCGCTGCTCCCCTTTCAGCCGCTTTAGTTCCAACGCTTCCAGTAGGTGGCAGTAAAGCAAAGCGGCAGCGGGGGCCGCGGCTCCGCGGCTGCCTCCCCGGCTGAGCGCCGTGGGGCTGCGCGGGCAGCGCCGTGCCGAGCATCGCCCTGAAGAGCTGTCCCAGCGGAACGCAGCGCCCAGGGACGGCCAGGGCCGGGATGGAGCAGGATGTCTGACCGAGGGGCTGCAGCTGGCCGTCTGCTGGCGGATCAGGATCACCTTTCACTCCCGGCCGGCCAAGCACTCGCAAGGCAGATCTGGTTTCAGAGGCTTTACCTCCTGGCCAGGAGTTCATTCTGCATCGCATCACTGTGCCGGCTCTGGGAGCGAGACTGGTTAGGGTTACAGGTTAAACGGGGGGAAAGAGCTCCTTGTCTCCTTGGCTGGAAGAAGCAGCCCCGTGGGCAGCTGTCAAGCAGAAACCTCTCAGCAAAGCCTGCCCCTGGGCACCGCCGGCAAGAGAAGGCTCAGTAAAAGAATGGAGCAAGAGCACGGGGAGGGGCTCCTGGTGCTACCTAAGCACTAGGGCAGAGTGCTCGAGAACATGCAGGGCAGTGCATAAGAACGGTGGTCGGACACAGACTTACTCCTGAAGGAGACCAGGTTGAAAGAACTAGAGGTGGAAAGACACAGAGCTGCTGGAGAGAGGCCAGAGGAGGCCACAGAGGTGATCCCAGGGCTGGAGCAGCTCTGCCCTGAGCACAGGCTGGGGCTGTGCAGCCTGCAGAGGAGAAGGCTCCAGGGGCACCTCAGAGATGCTGCCAGCACCTGAAGGGATCCTGCAGGAAGGCTGCAGAGAGACTTTTGCTGAGGGGGTCTGAGCCAGGCCAAGGGGAAATGGTTTGGAGCTGAGGCAGAGCAGGGTCAGAGTGGAGCTGAGGAAGAAGTTGTTCAGCAGGAGGGAGCTGAGCCTCTGGCACAGGCTGCCCAGGGAGGCTGTGGCTGCCTCCTGCCTGGGGGTGTTCAAGGCCAAGCTGGATGAGGCCCTGAGCAGCTGAGGCTAGCTGAGAGGTGTCCCTGGCCATGGCAGGAGGTTGGAGGAGATGAGCTCTGGGGTCACTTCCACCCTGAGCCATTCTGGGATTCTGCTTCTTCATAAAATGGGAGAAAAGCTTTTGTGTGCTTGGGGAAATTGTCCTGCTCTGCATGGTGAAGTTTCTCGGAGCTGGGAGCCTGGCAGTGGTTTCCTCTCCTGCATCTCCTGCCCAGAGGCTGGTGAAAGCTTTCCCCTCTCTCATCTCTTTCACTACCTCAGGTTTCAGAGACAAGAGAGCAGTGCCCTGTGCAGCCAGGAGGGATCAGAGAGTGGTGGCAGCCACGGGAGCAGATCCCTCGTCCTGCTGAGATCCATCATGTGCAGAAGCAGCTCTGCTGGTACTTGGCCCAAAGTGGCTCAGGCAACATGAAAGATGAATGAAGAGAGGCTGCAATATTATTGAGAACTATCTGTAACCAGGTCAGCATTGATTTTGCTGTCAGCTGAGGTTGGCTTCCCCTCAGATCCTCTCAAGTGGCGATGTGGCAGCCCTGCGATGCACCGGGGGCTGGCGTGCAGCTCGCCGTGCAGACCTTGATGCTGACTGACAGGGGGCAGGGACACACAGAGGGCTGCCCATCGATTACCCAGCTGAAGCCTCTCAGCTGTTTGTCTGCACCTCTGATGAAAGATTAGCAAATAAATCAGGCAGCAGCCGTGGGACTCAGCTCTGAGGCTTGGGGGCTTTCGGGAACAGCATCTTGAGCCGGCTGGATGCCAGCAAAGAACTTTGCTGTTGCCTGGGGAGAGGCTTCAAGACTGGTCACAAACTGCACACAAGCAATACTCCACATGTAGTAATGCCACCTGCTGTGCTTGTCATGGATGCTAAAGCTCTCTAAAACTCACAGGAACACAGAACTCCATTGTGCTGGGGGCTGGAAGGGACCTCTGGAGCTCACTCAGCCCAAGCCCTGCTCCAGCAGGGCACCCCCAGCAGCTTGCCCAGCAGCACAGTGCCATGGGGGGGTTGGAAGCTCTCCACACCAGGAGACTCCACAACCTCTCTGGGCAGCCTGCTCCAGGCCTCCAGCAGCCTCACACCAAACAATTTTCTCCTCCTGCTCAGATACAGCCTCCTGGCTGCCACTTTGTGCCCTCTGCCCCTTGTGCTGTCCCTGGGCACCACTGAACAGGGCCTGGCCCCAGCCTCTTGTCCCCCAGCCCTTAGCTCTTGCTGAGCTCTGCTCAGCTCCCCTCTGGGGCTGCTCTTCTGCAGGCTCTCAGCCCCAGGGCTCTCAGCCTTTGCTGCTCCCAGAGCTGCTCCAGGCCCCTCAGCAGCTCTGCAGCCTCCCCTGGACTCTCTCCAGCAGTTCCCTGTCCTTCTTGAACTGGGGAGCCCAGAGCTGGCCCCAGGACTGCAGCTGTGGCCTCACCAGGGCAGAGCAGAGGGGGAGGAGAACCTCCCTTGCCCTGCTGGCCACATTCTCCATGCACTCCAGCAGGGATACTTCTAACTGGATGAGGTTGTTGATGGCCCCATCAAGTCTGATCTTAAATGTCTCTGGGGATGAGACCTCCACTGCCTTTAATGTTCAATCCAAACCTCCCCTGGGGCAACTTAAGGCCATTTCCTCTTGTCCTGCCACTCGTTCCTAGGGAGCAGAGCCTAACCTGGCTCCAGCCTCCTCTCAGGGAGCTGCAGAGAGCAAGGAGGTCTCCCTCAGCCTCCTCTGCTCTGGGCTGAACACCCCCAGCTCGTCCCCAGCCCTGCTCCCCAGACCCTTCCCCAGCTTGGTTGCCCCTCTCAGGCCCTGCTGCAGCCCCTTCATGCCGGTGAGGCCAGGAGCTGTGCCCTGCCAGGAGCCAGCTCATTACCAGAGGCTGCCCAGGCCGCGGAGTCAGCTCTGTGTGTGCTCAGAGTGGTTCCTCTAATTGCTGAGGCCCTCTCTTGCTTCCTGTCTGCTCCACTTAGGTTTCTTTTGTGCAGATAAAAAGCCCTGTGCAAGAAATCACCTCGCTGCTGTCAGTCTGGAGGGCATCTCCGATGAGATTAATGATGTCTGCCTTCCTACCAGCAAGCTTTGCCTCCGTGAGGTGCTGCTTTCTGCTGCAGCCTGCCAACTCCCATTCCTTTGCACCTAAATATTATCTGTAATTAAAAGTTTTAAGGTATCTTGTTCCTCAGCTAATGAGATCTGCAGTGATTTCCCTCAGGAATTAATTTACCTTCTTAATTCTCATTCATTTTGGTGCTGTGGCTGTTTAAATGTGCTCCAGACTTCAGAGCCTGCTGGGGGAACACATCCATCCACAACAAAGAGGTCACTTTGCCACCTTGACTTTTGTGTGTGTGTCTGTTGGTATTTGTAATCCTCTCTGCTCTCCCTTCCAGAGGCACCTGGGCAGGTTCCTGCCCCAAACAGCTTCTCCTAACACTTCTCTTCAGCTTCCCTTCATGCTCAGAGGCTCTCTGATCTGCACCCATTCCTCTTTGCCTCGTGCTTGTGTGCAAATCCACAGGCTCACAGAAAGGCTCAGGTTGGAAGGGACCCTAAAGCTCATCCAGCCCCAGCCCCCTGCCCTGGGCAGGGACCCCTCCCACCAGCACAGGCTGCTCAGGGCCTCATCCAGCCTGGCCTTGAACACCCCCAGGGAGGAGGCAGCCACAGCCTCCCTGGGCAGCCTGTGCCAGGCTCTCCCCAGCCTCACTGTAGGAATTTCTTCTTCATCTCCAGGCTCAATCTCTCTCTGAGTCTCCCACCAAGCCCAGTGGCACTGGGAAGGGATCCTGATTGTGATGAGCTGCTTAGAGCTACACAGCTGTGGAAAATCTACCCAAAGGAGTGGGAACCATCGAGAGAGCAGACCCAGAATCATTTATGGTGGAGGAGACTTTCCAGACCACCCAGTCCAAGCCTTCCCCCAGCACTGCCAGCTCAGCACCAAACCATAGCCCTCAGCACCACATCTCCACAGCTCTGAAAGTCCAGGCATGGGGACTCCACCACTGCCCTGGGCAGCCTGGGCCAGGCCTTGACAACCCTTCTGGGGCACAAATGTTCCTCATGTCCAACCTAAACCTCCCCTGGTGCAACTTGAGGCCATTTCCTCCTGTCTTATGCCTTGTCCCTTGGGAGACCAACCCCCAGCTGGCTCCAGCCTCCTCTCAGGGAGCTGCAGAGAGCAATGAGGTCTCCCTCAGCCTCCTACTCTCCAGGTTGAACACCCCCAGCTCTGTTCTCCAGACCCTTTCCCACCTTTCTTGCCCTTCTCCTCAGTGCCCTCCTCGGAGTGAGGAGCCCAAAACCAAAGGCAGGATTGAAGGTGAAGCCTCCCTGGTGCCCAGTGCAGGTGGCTGACCCCTGCCCTGGCCCTGCTGCTGAGAGCTGCAGGACTGTTTCTGCCTTGGAGCTGAGGATCCATCAGCTGTGCTTGCCCTGCCAGGGCTGTTTTTAAGCAGAGTGGACTCTGGAGACGTGGAGGTGAAAATTGCTTTCCTGCCTACATGTTTGACTGGGCACAGTGCCAGCAGGCAACTGGTTTGGGGGAGAGAGAGGCAGAACCCACCTGAAGATTGCACAGAGAAGGAGAAAGAAAACTGCCAGCCAGATGCTAATGTCCTGGTTAGGTCTAACTGATCCTGGCCCCTTGTGTTCCACAGCCATGGAGATCAAGATGGGAGTAGAGCATTGAAAGAAGAGGTCCAAGGAAGGCCCCAGGCCCCAGGAGTCTGTGCTCAAGACATTCCTGTGCCCACCCAGAGGCCCTTCCTGGGCTCCTGGCCAGGACACTGTGCTCCCTGGGAAGCAGGCTGGAAAATTAAAGCCAGTTGTCCACAGACTGCAGGCAAACCCCCCTGGCTGCAGGAGATCCCTGCCCCTCTCCTTGCTCCACCAGGGGTAAGAATCATCTCCTGTGGCATCAGCAGAGCAGCTGCTGCCACTGCCTCTGTATAGAATCAGCACCAACTTCTCCAGGCTGCTAGGGACAGTGGTTTGGAGCTGGAGCAGGGCAGGGGCAGGTTGGACACCAGGAGGAAGCTCTGCACAGGGAGGCTGGGGAGAGCCTGGCACAGGCTGCCCAGGGAGGGGGCTGAGGCTCCATCCCTGCAGCCATCCAAGCTCAGCCTGGAGGGGTCCCTGGGCAGCCTGCTCCAGCTGGAGCTGTCCCTGGGGCTGCAGGGGTTGGGCAAGCTGAGCTTTGCTGGTCCCTTCCAACCTGATGGCCCCTGTGAGGCTGCTGACAGCCTTCCATTGCTAACCACCTTGCAGCCCTGCTTCCTCCTGCACACAGCAAGGAGAGGCTCTCAATAATGCATGAGCTGAGGACCTGCCTGCCGTTGTCAGGGCAACAAACAGCACTGCAGCTGCAGCAGGGCCTCCATGCTGCCTCCACTTGGAGCCTTCCCCACTCAAGGCTTCAGCAAAGTTTAAAAGGAAGGAGGTTTGGGGGGGGTTGCTGTTTCTTTGTCCTGTTGCATCACTGGGACACAAACTCCTGTCCAAGACTGCAGGAAGAGCTTTGTCTTCATTCTGAAAGCTCTCTCCAAGCTGTGGCCCAGTGGAGAGCTGCTCAGCTGTTGGCTTCCATTCAGAAGCTTCAGAGAGTCACAGAATCAATCTGATCTTGCAGCAATCAGCTCCTGGTTCCAGCTGCCTGGCTGGGAAGCAGCATTCCTCCTCCTCAGCCCTACCTCTGCAGCTTTCCCCCTTTATGCTCCAGTCCTGGCTTAGCAGAGTGAAGACTGAAGCAGAGGAATCCATCCTCCTGCTGTACAGAACACCACAAACAAGCCCCAGGCCGGAGCTGGCCCCAGGGGGAGCTTCTCTCACCCATCCCAGGACTTGATCCCCAAGGAGGGTTTGCTGCCACCGAGTGCAGCAGCTGCTGTGCTACACAGCCCTTGGCAGCACACCCTGGGGTGCCAGGGCAAGATTCTTGCTCCTGACTTACTCCAATCATTTGCAGCTGTCCCATTCTGCCACCCCCAAAGGCCAAGCCACCAGCAAGTACCTGGTGAGGATGCTGAACTCCCAACAGTCTTCTGTGAGGGGAGACTGAATGCTTCAACCCTGGCAACCTCCCACCTTGGCATCCAGGAGTTGGCCTTTCCTGAGGGCTGGGGCAAAACCTCAACCATGGAACCACAAAACATCTTTGGTTGGAAGAGACCTTCAGGATCCTTTGCTGCAACCTTTAAGCCAGCACTGCAGGGACAGCACTGAACCAGGTCCCTCAGCACCAGCCCACACTGCTTGAGCACCTCCAGGGATGGGAACTCTGCCCTGGGCAGCCTGGGCCAGTGGCTGGGAACCCTTTCAGTGAAGAAGTATTTCCTGACATCCAGCCTGACCCTGCCCTGGGCCTTGCTTTCTCCTGCAAGACAGAAAGGCTGCTCTGCAGAGCTGGCCACCAGGAGACTCAGTCCCAGAGTGCTGAGGTTAGAAGAAAGCTCTGGAGCTCAGACAGTCCAGGATGGTCTGCTCCAGCAGGGCACCCCCAGCAGCCTGCCCAGCAGCACAGTGCCCAGGGGGGCTTGGAAGCTCTCCAGAGGAGACTCCACAACCTCTCTGGGCAGCCTGCTCCAGGCCTCCAGCAGCCTCACCCCAAACAACTTTCTCCTCCTGCTCCCATGGAACCTCCTGGCTGCCACTTTGTGCCCCTTGGGCTGTCCCTGGGCAGCACTGAGCAGAGCCTGGCCCCAGCCTCTTGCCCCCCAGCCTTTAGCTCCCCTCTGGGGCTGCTCTTCTGCAGGCTCTCAGCCCCAGGGCTCTCAGCCTCTGCTGCTCCCAGAGCTGCTCCAGGCCCCTCAGCAGCTCTGCAGCCTCCTTTCCCTCAACTGTGTTGGGGAAATCCTACCCTTGGCTCAGCAAGCTGAGCAGAGCAGTGGCAGCAGCAAGGCCTCAGCTCCTCAGGGCTCGGTCCCCAGTCAGTCCTGAGGGGCTCAGCAGTTGCTATTCACACTTCAGATGCTGGGCAGCAGCGAGGGACCCTTCCCTCCTGCCCTGCCCTTCTCCTGCAGGTAGCCTCAACGATGCAGCACAATTCCCAGAGGCTGAAGCTTGGGCTTTCAGTGGCAGTGGCCTTTTGGTGGTGGTGTTCCAGAGCTGACTGCATCCCCCCTGTGCCAGAGCCCAGTGCAGAGGCAGTTTGCTGTCAGTTGTTCCTAAATGTCAGACAAAAGCAGGGCTGTGCTGCCAGCCACCAGAGGTAGATGTGTAACAACAGAGGCATTAATATTTCATTGCCATAGATATTCCATTCACACACCCAGCTCTGGAGCTTGGCTGAGGGCTGAGAGTGGTCTACAAAGACAGAAACCCCTGGAATTCACTGGGCAGGCCCCACAGAGGCAGCCTGGCATTCAGCAAGTGTGCAGCTCCCCTCAGCAAGGACTGATCAGACTTGCTGCTGCCTTCCTCTCACACAGCCACAGGCTGGGCTGGGCTGGAAGGGGCCTCAGAGCTCATCCAGCCCCAGCCCCCTGCAGGGACCCCTCCCACCAGCACAGGCTGCTCAGGGCCTCATCCAGCCTGGCCCTGAGCACCTCCAGGCAGGAGGCAGCCACAGCCTCCCTGGGCAGCCTGTGCCAGGCTCTCCCCACCCTCACTGCCAACAATCTCTTCCTCCTCTCCACTCTCAGTCTCTCCTCTCCCAGCTCAAAGCCATTGTTCCTCAGCCTGGCACTCCCAGCCCTTGTCCAGAGTCCCTCCCCAGCTTTCTTGCAGCCCCCTTCAGGTGCTGGAAGGATCCAGGATCTCTCAGAACTGTCCATGGGACTCTGGCCACTGCCTCCAGAGCTGTGCAGACTTGCTGTGTCCTGAGGAAGATGCCAGTCCCTCCAGCACCCCTGGCACAGCAGCTCCAGAGCCCAGCTGTGCTGCTGAGCCAGGGGGCACTCACCCTCCAGCAGCTGATTTGGGGAGCAATTCACTTTTCCTTCCCCCAGGGACAGCACCACACAGGTCATAAATGTCTGGAGCTTACCTTCTGGAGCAGCTGATTTGTTTGTAAAGATGTGGTGCCCAGGGAGAGGCCAAGGGGCAAGGGGCACAGACTGGCACCCAGGAGGCTCCATCTGAGCAGGAGGAGAAAGTTGTTTGGTGTGAGGCTGCTGGAGGCCTGGAGCAGGCTGCCCAGAGAGGTTGTGGAGTCTCCTGGTGTGGAGAGCTTCCAACCCCCCCTGGGCACTGTGCTGCTGGGCAAGCTGCTGGGGGTGCCCTGCTGGAGCAGGGCTTGGGCTGGGGAGCTCCAGAGGTCCCTTCCAGCCCCTGCCCTGCTGGGGTTCTGTAAGGCAACAGAAAACTGTGGGACAAACTGCTCTGCCTCATCACCCTCCCTCCAAAACAGGGAAATTCAGAGTCACAGGAAAGAGCCTGGCCCCAGCCCCCTGCCCCCAGCCCCCTGCCCCCAGCTATCGATCAGCACTGAGGGGATTCCCTCTGGGGCTGCTCTTCAGGCTTCCTGCGGCTCCCTCCCAGCCAGCCGCTGGTGTCAGCGCTGCTCTGGGGCAGCAGAGACATCTAGCGGGGAGCAGATTCTTACCGTGGAGGACAACACCTCTGAGGCCACAACCTCTTCAAACCCCATGTCCAAGGGCCAGAAGCCTTCTCCCACCACCACCAGCCCTGCACCCACACAGCCCCAGCCTGCATGGACCTTCTGGAGAAGCCAACCCTTAGCCCAGCAGCAATTGCCACTTCCACCTGGGTCTATCTGAGAGCTTCAGCTCCTGCTTCCTTCCAGGGAGAGCAGGTGGAGCACATCCCAGCAGCTGGGTCACGTCCCAGCAGATGGATCACGTCCCAGCAGATGGATCATGTCCCAGCTCACCCTGCAGTGGCAATTCCAGAGTGACTCAGTGTCTAAGCCTTGCTCCACAGCCTCACATCAGCCAGCTCAGCAACTTGCTCCTCTGTTTTCCCCTCCTTGGCAAAGGAGGGGAGGGAGAAGAGGAAATACCAACAATTAAAATAACCAGAACTGAGCTAGTTCTGCACTGAGCCACAAGGAGAGGTGGGGAATGTTTTACATTCTGGCCTGACACTAACACCCCTGGGCTTGCTTCTGGTCCCTGGAGGCAGCTGAGCCAGCCCAGCCCTGTGCCATACCTGGATTAAGCTGATCCCTCCTGCAGCAGGTTTCTGGAGTTCAAGGATCTCCACTAAAAATAACTTCCTTCTGGTAAGCTGACAGCTGGAAAGCTCTCAGCCTGGAGAGGGGTGGGCTTGGGTTACTGCTGCAGAAAAGGCCTCCAGGATCATCCAGCCCTGCTGCTGGCAGAGTGGCCCAAGCAGGAGCAGCAGAATTTGATCTGCTGCCTGGCAGGGGGTTCTCAGGCAGCACTCTGTGAGCTGCAGGCCAGCACTGGGGAATGAGAGCAGGGAGAGCATCTTGGAGCAGCACACAGCTCCTCTTGGGGCTGTTACCAGCACAAAACTGAGATGCTGGCTGCCTCCAAGAAATCAGCCCTGGGTAGTGACTGCTGCACTGAGGAGGTCTCAAGCCCCAGCCCAGCTGCTTTGATGGAGCCTGCTGGTGGCTGGGCAGCAGCCCCAGGGAAGTCACTCTGCTGATGTGGTCTCCAGGAGGCTTTGCTGCCTACCAGAACTCAGTTACAGCTTCACCTTCTCACTCCTACACACCTCCTCCTGGGGCCAGCTGTAAGGGAGGAACTTCATGCCACCAGTCCTGAAGAGCCCAGCCCAGAGCTGCTGCAGGCAGTGGAACAGCACCTGGGAGGCCAGGCTGAGGCAGCTGGGGCTGGGAGCTGGGAGCAGAGCAGCCTGAGGGATCAAGATGTGCAGGGCTGGAGCCAGGCTCTGCTCAGGGCTGGCCAAGCACAGCACCAGGGGCACTGGGGGCCAGCTGGAGCAGGGGAGGTGCCAGGGGAACAGGAGGGAAAGCTTTGTGCCTGTGAGGGTGGCAGAGCCTGGAGCAGGCTCCAGAGGGGCTGTGGAGTCTCACTGGCAAGAAGTCTTCCTGATGCTGCTGCCTTCTTCTGTGGCACTCCAACACCTGCCAGCCTTTGACAGAAGATGAATGATCCTGGAGTCAGATCCTCTCTCTCCAGCTCTGGCAATGGGCACTGGCAGCCCAGAAGGCCAAGGGCAGCCTTAGGCTGCCCTTGGCCTTCTGGGCTGCCAGTGCCCATTGCTGCCTCCTGCCCAGCTTCTCCCCAAGCTCATTTTTCACCCTCTGCTGAACATGTGTCCTGCTTCCAGCTGCTCCATGCAACCCTGCTGAAGGGCAGAAGAATTCAGTTCAAAGGATGCCAGAACTTTTCTCTTCCATCTGCTGCTGGATGCTGAAGAGCAGTGAGGAGGTGCTGGAGGCAATGTGAGGCACTTTGTGTCACTGCAGCCTCCCCAGGGCTGAAGATCCAAGGCAGGAGGATGACCACATCCACTCAGAGGAGCCCCTCGAGCAGGAGACAGCCCACAGACATTTGGGGGTTCAGCCTCTGCTCCCACAACACCCAGGAGAAGGAAGAAGAGCTCACAGCCAGGTGGTGTGTCCCAAGCCTGCAGGTGCCACAGCCCAGGGAGGTTGCACTTCTCTGAGGGCTCAGCTGGCCCTGACACTCTGATGTGGTCATCTGCCTCTTACCTCAGCATGGTTCTCCTTACTGTTGTGATGTGGAGGCAGCAAATGGCATCTCCTTGGGCCCTCAGGTTGGTGTTTGCATCACAGAGGAGCTCAGTACAAACCCAAACCCCTTCTTCTCTGGTAGCCTTCCTGTCTGCACCCACAGCAAGGAGTGCCGGGGGCCAGGGCAGGACAGGACATTCATCTTTATTGAGCTGCAAATCGATTCCCTCTGCAGTTCTTACAGAGCAGTAAAAGCCCTTCCAAGGACTAGAATCCAGCAGTTTGGTGGTGGAGCTCTCTCTCACAGCACTGCTGGAGCTGGGGGAGGTGCTGGCTAGGCCACCGGGCTGCCCATCAGCCTCTCCTGCCGCAGCGCCACCAGCCTCTGGAACCACTTCTCCTCTGCTTCTGCCTTCTCCATGAACAGCTGAGAGACAAGGGGAGAGGAAGGAAAGGAGCTGCAGAGTCTGCAGAGTCACAGAATGGCCACTGAGTTCCAAGCCCCTGCCATGGCCAAGGACATCTCCTACTAGAGCAGGCTGCTCACAGCCCCAGACAGCCTGACCTGCACTGCTGGCAGCCATGGGGCAGCTCCCAGCTCTCTGAGCAACCTGGGCCAGGCTCTCCCCACCCTCAGGGGCAAACATTTCTTCCATCTCTCCAGTCTGAATCTCTCTCTTGCAGTTCAAACCATGCCCCCTTGGCCTGTTCCAGCAGACCCTGCCCACAAGCCTGTCCCCAGCTCTCTGCTCAGCCCTTGAAGCACTGCAAGGCCACCAGAAGCTCTCCCTGGAGCCTCCAGGCTGACCAAGCCCAGCCCTCCCAGCCTGGCCTCACAGCAGAGAGCTTCCAGCCCTGCCAGCACTGCTGTGGCCTCCCCTGGCCCTGTCTGTGCTGAGGGCTCCAGAGCTGCCCCAGCACTGCAGGGGAGGTCTGAGCAGAGCAGAGAGGCAGAATCCCCTCCCTGCCCCTGCTGCCCACCCTGCTGGGGCTCAGCCCAGGGCAGGCTGGGGCTGGGCTGGCAGTGCTCAGTGCTGGCTGCTCTCCAGCTCTGCACCCCCAGCACCCCCAAGGCCTTCTCCTTGGGGCTGCTCTCCAGCCCTTCATGCCCAGCCTGTGCTGACAGCAGAGGTTGTCTCAATCCCAGTGTGAGACCTTGGCTGTGTTGAACCTCATGATGTTCCTGCAAGCTCCTGAGCTTGGTTTGAAGAGACCTTCAAGATCATCCAGTCCAAGCCCTACCCCAGCACTGCCAGCTCAGCACCCAACCATGGCCCTCAGCACCACATCCACAGAGCTTTGAAAGCCCTCCAGGGGTGGGGACTTCACCACTGCCCTGGGCAGCACACTTACATTTGGGTGTGCCAAGGAGTTATCATCTTGATACTTGATGGCAGTAGGGATGTTGGCTGCTGGAGGCTCTTTGTCAGGAGCAGGGGGCTCAGCAGTGCCCAGCCCAATGCTTGCAGGCTCATACTGGGGCTCAGCAGGTTCTGTTGACTGAACAGAAACAAACACAGCTCAGTGTTGCACCCTCAGGCTCCCAAATGTGGCACTGAGCACTCAGCTTCCTTCCCAGCACAGCTTGTAGCCATGGAATGATCCTCAGGCAGTGTCCTGCTCTGAGCTGGCCCAGCAGCAGCTCTGCTGGGTGCTGGCCCTGCCCAGCTCAGGCCCTGCTCACTCAGGCACTGCCTGAAGCTCAGGGCAGCTTGGCACAGCCAGGGGCTGCTGCTAGCAGGGAGAAGCTGATGGGAACAGCTCCTGCCAAGGGCTGGGGGGCAGAAAGCCTCTGCCTCAGACTTGCCTCTGGGCACACCAAGGGCACTGCCACAGCTTGTGCCACACCTTGGGGGCAGGAAGGCAGAGGTGGGAGCTGTGGGGAGGAGCAGACAGCACAGGGGAGCCTCAAGTGCTCAGCAAGGGACTGCAGCCCATGGAGGGCATCTTCAGGAGCAAGCTGAGGGATCCCCAGGGTCCAGCCTCTTCCCTGGCTGCTGTCCCAGCAGGACTCTGTCCCTTCTGCCTTCCATCCCCATCCCTCTGTGCCTGAATCTGGTTCCCCTCTGCTGCTGAGTGCAGTCTGGGACTTGCCCAGTGCCTGCCCCCAGCATCAGTGGTGCCAGTGGTGCCATCCTTGCCACAGGGCTTGGGTTCCATGTTGGTTTGTGTCTCTGTCCCTTGGCATTGTTCTTCTTCCCATCCCAGCTGGGTTAGTTCTTTCCCAGCCTATCAGCCTCTCTCCCTTCTGCCCTTTCTCTTCCCTTTGGGAAACAGAGGAGTTCCTGGAGAGCCTCTGGCACTGTTCTTGTGCCCAGCCCAGCCCTGACCCATGACAAAGCTGCATGAGCATCTCAGAGACTTCTGGAAAGGCAATGGAATGTGCTGGAGAACTCAAACAGTGAGAACTCAACAGCTCTGAGGGGCAGAAGGGGAAGCTGAACAATGCCTTCCCTTGCAGGAAGACAAAAGCATCCAAGCTCCCTAGAGCTTGGCAGCCAAAATGCAGGCAGAGTCCTGGCACCTGGGTGACTCACACTGGGGTCCTGGAAAGCTGTCTAAGAACAGCAGTTTGGTTTCAGGGAGCAAATCCCAGGATCCCAGCACAGTGAGGTCTGAAGGGAGCTCTGGAGCTCACCCAGGCCAAGCCCCTGCTCCAGCAGGGCACCCACAGCAGCCCAGGGCGGGTTGGAAGCTCTCCAGAGGAGCCTCCCCAGCCCCCCTGGGCAGCCTGCTCCAGTGTCTCCCCACCCTCAGTGCCAAGGATTTCTTCCTCATCCCCAGTCTCACTCTGCCCTGCTGCAGAGCCTCCTTCCCCAGCACACCAAGAGGACAGGAGAGGGGCTGGTGGGGTTCACGACTCTCAGCATCAATGCTCCTTCATCAGGGGAAGCTGAATGAAGAGCTCAGCCTCCACCTGGCTCTGGAGGCTCCTGCAGCCAGAGAGGAAACTGCCAGCTTACCTTCCTGACTTCTTTAGTGGATCTGAAGGTCTGGGGAACAAAGGAGTCGCTTTCAATCGCCTCAATTTCCTTGACTCGCTTCACTTGCTCCACCAGGGTGGCTTGGTCTGCAAAGAGAAGGGAGCAGTGGAGAGGACATCAGGGCAAGCTTTTGGTATCTGCTGCCTCTGAGCAATGCCTTCAATGTGTTTTACAACAGCTGATACCAGGAAGAGCCACTGGCAATGTGACCTCGGGTGCTCTGCTGCGGAGAGAAAACCTCTGCTGCAGGAAGAATGACAGCAGGGAGCTGGGCACAGCATTGCTCCTCCCCTGACAGCACTCCAGATGCTAAGGCAAGGAGCATGGAGGTGTCCTTGCAGGATTTATGGCAGGAGGATCTCCTGGACAATCATCAGATGGTAGGGCTTGGAAGGGACCTCTGGAGACCATCCAGTCCAACCCCCCTGCCAGAGCAGCAAAGGGTTTGGGCATGGAGCAGGAAACTCCACCTGGCTGCAGCAGCAAAACTACTGCCTGTGTGGAAGTGAGTCTGGCTTCAGCTGTGGATGGCCCAAGAGATGAGCCAGCACCTTTGCAGCACCTTTACATCATCTTTACAGGGAGGGTGGGGAGACACTGGAGCAGGCTGCCCAGGGAGGTTGTGGAGTCTCCTTCCCTGGAGAGCTTCCAGCCCCCCCTGGCCATGGTGCTCCTGGGCAAAGCTTCCCAGGCTGGAAGGGACCTGCAAGATCCTCTGGTTCCAAACCTCCTGCCATGGGCAGGGACTCCTCCTGCTAGAACAGGTTGCTCAAGGCCTATTCTGCAGGCCTGGAGCCTCCACAGCTCCTCTGGGCAACTTGTTCCAGTGCCTCCCTGGGTCACAGAATGTGAGGGGCTGGAAGGGGCCTCTGGAGAGCCTCCAGTCCAACCCCCTGCCAGAGCAGGACCATCTAGGGCAGGTCCCAGAGGAACACATCCAGCTGGGGGTTGAGGGTCTCCAGATAGCTGGCAACTGGGAGAGGAATTTCTTCTTCCTGTCTGCTCTAATGACAGATTATGGAGGGAGCAAAAAGCCTCCCAAGGAATAACATGCTGCAGTGCTTGGAATGAGCTCAGGGGCACTCAGAGGGGGAAGCTGGACTGGAGGGAGCACAGCCATTAGCACGTGGGGGGGAGGTTTGGCTTTTGTTGACAAACACATTACTGGGAGATAAAACAGCTCCCAGATGCTGTTTGTCAGCTGCCAGTGGGGAGGGGAAAAGTATTTCATAGTAAAATCAACAATAATGGAGTCAGAAAGCAAAGAGGCTGCAGAGCAAGGATCAATCAATACTAACTCAGTGCAGGGCCAGGCTTTGACCAAGTTAGAGGAGGAAAAACATCAGCAGGGCCCTGACTGAGGGCTTGTTTGAGGCTGTTCTCTGTGAAATGGCAATTCCAGCACTGCTCACAATGAGCCCTCCTGTCAGCAGCTCCTGCCACGGACACTGCACCCTGCGGGGCTGCCTCTGCCCAGCTCAGCACCACAGACCCACCCCAGAGCCCAGCCCTAAGCCCAGCACTGCCCTGAGCATGGGAAGGGGTTTGCTGGGGGAGTGTTTGATGACTGGGTTCCTAGAGAGCTGGTTTGCTTGGGAAAGGCCTCTGAGATGGCTGAGAACAGCACCAACCCAGCCCCACCATGGCCACCCAACCCTGGCCCCAGGCGCCATGGCCACAGGCTTCTGGAACCCCTCCAGGGCTGGGGACTCCACCACCTCCCTGGGCAGCCTCTGCCAGGCCCTGACCACTCTGGCAGCAAAGGAATTGTTTCTAATCTCCAACCTAACCCTCCCCTGGTGCATCTTGAGGCCATTTCCTCCCCTGCTCTCACCTGAGACCAGGGAGCAGAGCCCAAGCCCCACCTGGCTGCAGCCTCCTCTCAGGGAGCTGCAGAGAGCAGTGAGGTCTCCCTCAGCCTCCTCTGCTCCAGGCTGGCAGGGGGCTGGAGCTGGATGATCTCTAAGGTCTCTTCCAACCCAAACCCTTCTATGGATCACTTAGAATCTAATTATTTGTTATTTTTGCAAAAGAATTGCTTACAAGACAGTACACTGCAATACACTTTCAAATGGGGGCTGTTTGACCTCAGAAGTACATCAAATGCAGTATTTAATGACAGGAATAGCCAAACCTAATCTCATTGCTAGCCAGAGCATCCAAAACATGGAACTTGGAGACAGCCAACTGAAACAGCTTTCAGGTTGAAGCTCTTTGCTATTTACAGAGTATAAACTACAAATGACAAAGACACTTCCAACCTCTTTGCTACTTCCAGCACCTAAACTGCATTCAATTAAAGGCAGGCTCAGAGGTGAGACCTCCAGCACCAGAGACACAAACCCAGGGCAAAGCAGCCCCAGCTGAGCTGCTCCTGCAGGGCTCTGCCTCAGCAGAGAGCTCCCTTCCCACCCTGCCTCCCTTCTCCTGCCCAGCTTGACTTGGCTGAGCAGCGGCAGCTCCTTGGGGATGAAGGACTCCTCACCCTTGGTTTTGGCCTCCTCACCCCTGCTTTTGGCCACCTCACCCTTGGTTTTGGCCTCCTCACCCCTGCTTCTGGCCACCTCACCCTTGGTTCTGGCCTCCTCACCCCTGCTTCTGGCCACCTCACCCCCCTCTTTTTTCCACCTCACTTGTTTTGTCCACCTCTCCCCTGGTTATTTTTCCATCTCGCCCCCAGTTTTGTCTCCACCTCACTCCTGGTTTCAGCCACCTCACCTCTGGCTTTAGCCACCTCACCTCTGGCTTTAGCCACCTCACCCCTGGCTTTGGCCACCTCACCCCTGGCTTTGGCCACCTCACCCCCAGATTTATCCACTCCACCCCAGGCTTTGGCCACCTCACCCCTGGCTTTGGCCACTCCACTCCCAGTTTTGTCCATTTGTCCATTTGATCCCTGGCTTTGGCCACCTCACCCCCAGATGTATCCACTCCACCCCTGGCTTTGGCCACCTCACCCCTTGTTTTGGCCACTCCACTCCCAGTTTTGTCCATTTGATCCCTAGCTTTGTCCACCTCACCCCTGGTTTTACCTACTTCACCCCTGGTTTTGTCCACTTCAGCCCCAGTTCTGCCCACTCCACCCCTGGCTTTGGCCACCTCACCCCTGGCTTTGACCACTCCACTCCCAGTTTTGTCCATTTGTCCATTTGATCCCTGGCTTTGGCCACCTCACCCCCAGATGTATCCACTCCACCCCTGGCTTTGGCCACCTCACCCCTTGTTTTGTCCACTCCACTCCCAGTTTTGTCCATTTGATCCCTAGCTTTGTCCACCTCACCCCTGGTTTTACCTACTTCACCCCTGGTTTTGTCCACTTCAGCCCCGGTTCTGCCCACTCCACCCCTGGCTTTGGCCACCTCACCCCTGGCTTTGACCACTCCACTCCCAGTTTTGTCCATTTGATCCCTGGCTTTGGCCACCTCACCCCCAGATTTATCCATTCCACCCCTGGCTTTGGCCACCTCACCCCTGGCTTTGGCCACTCCACTCCCAGTTTTGTCCATTTGTCCATTTGATCCCTGGCTTTGGCCACCTCACCCCCAGATTTATCCATTCCACCCCTGGCTTTGGCCACCTCACCCCTGGCTTTGGCCACTCCACTCCCAGTTTTGTCCATTTGTCCATTTGATCCCTGGCTTTGGCCACCTCACCCCCAGATTTATCCACTCCACCCCAGGCTTTGGCCACCTCACCCCTGGCTTTGGCCACTTCAGCCCCGGTTCTGCCCACTCCACCCCAGGCTTTGGCCACCTCACCCCTGGCTTTGGCCACTTCAGCCCCGGTTCTGCCCACTCCACCCCAGGCTTTGGCCACCTCACCCCTGGCTTTGGCCACTTCAGCCCCGGTTCTGCCCACTCCACCCCAGGCTTTGGCCACCTCACCCCTGGCTTTGGCCACTTCAGCCCCGGTTCTGCCCGCTCCACCCCTGGCTTTGGCCACCTCACCCCTGGCTTTGGCCACTTCAGCCCCGGTTCTGCCCACTCCACCCCAGGCTTTGGCCACCTCACCCCTGGCTTTGGCCACTCCACTCCCAGTTTTGTCCATTTGTCCATTTGATCCCTGGCTTTGGCCACCTCACCCCCAGATTTATCCACTCCACCCCAGGCTTTGGCCACCTCACCCCTGGCTTTGGCCCCTTCAGCCCCGGTTCTGCCCACTCCCGCCTGGTTTCCGCACCTCGCCGCCGGTTTCGTGCAGCTCGCCCCCCGTGCCGCCCCCCGGCGCCGGCTGCAGCGTCCCGGCCCCGCACAGCCGTTAGAGGGAGGCAGCGGCACGCACAACGCCGCCGGCCGCATCCTGCCTTTGTCTGCTCCAGCGGGGGACCCGCGGCTGCCAACCCGGCCATGCCAGCCCCCGCGCCCCCCGCAGCGCCCCTGCCAGGCGACCACCGGCACACGGCCGGGAGGGGAGGGGGCTAAGCATCCCAAGCAACACCTTTCAGCCAGCACCGAGCTCCCCCTGAGCCTCCCGCTGCTTCCCCATCCCTCCTGCGAGCCGCAGCATCCTTCCAACGCTTGGCCACACTGCTCCCCGGCCCTGGGAATTCCACAGACACAACTTTGGGCTTTTTCCCTTTCCCCAGCCGAAGTCACAGCAAAACCCACCCCCAACAATAAAATAAACCAAAACCAGAGCAGCTGAGGGCAGGGAAAAGTTTTGACTCTTCATTTGTATTCCAGCTTGGAATCATTAAGGTTGGAAAAGACCTCTGAGGTCACCAAGCCCAAGCTGCAGTAATAACCATAAAAGTTAATGCTAAGTGCTCTGCCTCTCCACTTGTAATGGACTCCAACAGCAAGTTTAAGTAGCCCAGGACTCGCTGGGCAGCAGCAGAGTGCTCACAACTCGATGCTTTAGTGCATTAAGGAGCCCATTCATAGCCATTCTAATTAGAGGGGTGGGCTTCCCACTATTTCCAAGCACAGCTGGACACTAAGGGCTTTTGCTTGGCAAAGGAATGGAAGGATTGGGGATGAAATCCAGCAGAGGACACGAGGGGAAGCTTGAGATCTGGGTGGAAGAGCTTCCTATTGAAGCAGTCTAAGAAGGTTTGGGTCTCTGTTCTGGCCGTGGAGCTAACCTCCAGGCAGCTTACCCTCACCTCTGAGCCAGCCACACCTGCAGCTCCTCCAGACACTCCCAGCTTCAAAGAACCATGGAGTCATGGAATCAGAGAACCATGGAATCAGAGAGCCATGGAATCATAGAAGCCTAGAGCCAGGGCATCCTGGAATTGCTTGGGTTGGAAAAGTCCTTTAAGTTCATCCACTCCAACCTCCAACCCAACCCCACCATGGCCACCAAACCCTGGCCCCAAGTGCCATGGCCACAGGTTCCTTGAACCCCTGCAGGGCTGGGGACTCCACCACCTCCCTGGGCAGCCTGTGCCAGCCCCTGACCACTCTGGCAGGAATGAACTTTCTCCTAATATTCGACCTAGCCCTCAATTTTGAGGCTTTTTGGGGGTGGTTGGAAATATTCCAGGGGAAAAGTGAAACTTACCTTAATGAAGTTGTGGGACACAAGTTCACATCAGTTTAAATGGGAAGGGACTGAAGCTTGAGGAGGACAGACTGAGACTGGAGATGAGGAAGAAATTCTTTGCAGTGAGGCTGGGGAGAGCCTGGCACAGGCTGCCCAGGGAGGCTGTGGCTGCCTCCTGCCTGGAGGTGTTGAGGGCCAGGCTGGCTGAGGCCCTGAGCAGCCTGTGCTGGAGGGAGGGGTCCCTGCCCAGGGCAGGGGGCTGGAGCTGGATGAGCTTCAAGGTCCCTTCCAACCCCAAGGAGTTTGGGGTTCTCTGATTCTCAAGTGCTGGAAGCTTTCCTTCTCTTCACAGAAGGAGGTGTGGAGGGCAGTGGTTGGAAATGAGAGCAGAGCAGATTGAGACTGGATGTGAGGAACAAGCTCTGCCCCAGGAGGCTGCTGGAACACTGCAACAGGTTGCCCAGGGAGGTGTTTGGGGCCCTGTCCCTGGGGATACTCAAGGTGATGCTGGACTGGGCTCTGGGCAGCCTGCTGCAGTGCAGGATGTCCCTGCTGGGGGCAGGGGCTGGGCTGGGGGAGCTCTGGAGGTCCCTCCCAGCCCAGCCCCGGCTGCGATTCCATGACCAAGCAGCAGCCGGGCGGGGGCCGGCCCTGGGTCCCCCTGGGAGAGCCTGCAGAGGGCTCCCCACGCTTGTCACCGTGGCCAGCATCCCAGCCCGGCTGCTCTGCTCTTCCCCTTTCCCCCTTCCCCCCAGCACAGAGGAGCAGAGCTGTAATTCAATGCTCAATTTACCCTTGTCTCGCAGGAGATTTTTCCCCGCTAATTGATAGAAATTAAGCCATTAATCAAGCCACCAGCCATCGTGCAGAGCAGGGGAGATGAATACAAACTTTCATCATAACCACCTTCCCCATTTTAGTGTTCATTAGCATTAATTTTTAATGCAATTATGCTATTCTTTTACGCTGAGCTCATAAATTACTGCTCCTTTGTTGCCGCCTGGCCTTGTAAAATCCAAGGTAATGCTTTGTGCTCTGATCTTAAAGGCAATTACTGAGTTCCTCTATCTGCTATAGATCTCCAGCCCAAATCACCTCTGCATTGTATGGACAAGCTCCTGGCTCTGGCTGTTACACCACCCCAGCACACAGAACAATCTGTCTGGGTTAAACCTGCCCCCGGATCTCACAGGCAGATAAACGAAGCTGCTTCCCACCCCCCCGGCCCGGCCACACCGCCCCCGGCCAGGGAGCCAACGGCAGAGCAGCAGCAGTGAGAGGGCAGCCTGCAGAGAGGAAGAATGGGAGGGACCCAGGGGGAGTAGAGAGAGAAAGGTTACCTTGCACAGAGGTGTGCTGGGGAAGGAATCAGGTCGATAGCTGGCCCTGGGCTGTGCGTGGAGCACTCCATGGCACGTGGGGATGGAACTCTCCAGGGAGCCAGGGAGTTGGTTTGGTTGGAAAAGACCTCCAGGATCACCCAGTCCAACCTCCAACCCAGCCCCACCATGGCCACCAAACCCTGGCCCCAGGCTTCTGACACCCCTCCAGGGCTGGGGACTCCCTGGGCAGCCTCTGCCAGTCCCTGACCACTCTGGCAGCAAAGGAATTGTTCCCAGTCTCCAACCTCAGCCTCCCCTGGCACAATTCCAGGCCATTCCCTCTCCTTCTATCACCTGAGACTAGAGGGAAGAGCCCAAGCCCTACCTGTCTGCAGCCTCCTCCCAGGGAGCTGCAGAGAGCAAGGAGGTCTCCCTCAGCCTCCTCTGCTCCATGCTGAACACCCCCAGGGCCCTCAGCTGCTCCTCCAGACCCTTCCCCAGCTTCATTGCCACCTTGTGGGTGTTGAGGTCTTTTCAAGGACCCTTTTTATTGACACCTCAGCAAAACAGTGCAGAAAGGCAAAGGGAGGCTGGCTGCACCTCCCCAGTGATCATGGCTTTGTTTAATTGCATGTTACAGGGTGCTGACCCCACCAGCTCCTCCCCAGAGGCCCCAGGGCCGCAGCCTGGTTTGGGTGGGGAGGGACTTGGAAGATTCATAGAATGGTTTGGGTTGGAAGGGACCTTAAAGATCATCCAGTTCCAACCCCCTTGCTGAAGGAGGACCCTGCTCAAGGCCAAGCCTGCTCAAGGCCCCAGAGCTGAGGTTTAATGTGTCTGGTTTAGCTGTTCCTCAGCATCATGTGTGGTGCCACTGTGATGCTCGGTGTCAGTAACTTCCAGGCTTTTATCCCAGTCCATATATTGATCCTTGGGAAGACATCAGGGGAAATGCACAGCAGCTACAACCACCTCTGGTTGCCCTCAAACACTGCCTACAATTTAGCTGGCTGAAGGCAGAAGGCTGGAATGGGAGACTGGCAAAGGGCTGCTGGAGTGGGAGCCTGGCAGAGGGCTGCTGGAGTGGGAGCCTGGCAGAGGGCTCCTGGAGTGGGAGCCTGGCAGGGGGCTGCTGGAGTGGGAGCCTGGCAGAGGGCTCCTGGAGTGGGAGCCTGGCAGAGGGCTGCTGGAGTGGGAGCCTGGCAGAGGGCTGCTGGAGTGGGAGCCTGGCAAAGGGCTGCTGGAGTGGGAGCCTGGCAAAGGGCTGCTGGAGTGGGAGCCTGGCAGAGGGCTGCTGGAGTGGGAGCCTGGCAGAGGGCTGCTGGAGTGGGAGCCTGGCAGAGGGCTGCTGGAGTGGGAGCCTGGCAGAGGGCTGCTGGAGTGGGAGCCTGGCAAAGGGCTGCTGGAGTGGGAGCCTGGCAGAGGGCTGCTGGAGTGGGAGCCTGGCAGAGGGCTGCTGGAGTGGGAGCCTGGCAGAGGGCTGCTGGAGTGGGAGCCTGGCAGAGGGCTGCTGGAGTGGGAGCCTGGCAGAGGGCTGCTGGAGTGGGAGCCTGGCAGAGGGCTGCTGGAGTGGGAGCCTGGCAGGGGGCTGCTGGAGTGGGAGCCTGGCAGAGGGCTGCTGGAGTGGGAGCCTGGCAGAGGGCTGCTGGAGTGGGAGCCTGGCAGAGGGCTGCTGGAGTGGGAGCCTGGCAGAGGGCTGCTGGCCTGCTCGGGAGGCTCCGATTCTGCTGCTCTCCCCTCCAGCTGCTGCATCAACTAACGCTGCTCACACCGGCGAAACACCTGCCCAGCACCAGGGGAAGAGGATCCATGGGTTTCAAACCCCATTTCATCCAGGCCTCAACCAGCACAAGTGAGACAGTTCTCAGCTAAGTGTCCCTGGTGCCATGGACTCACTGCTGTGCTGGAGGAGGCTCTGCCTGCCGGGCGGGGAGCGCGCGGGCGGCGCTGGCACCGCCGGCAGCCAAACCTCCTCTTTCTTCCCCCAGAAAAGGCTCCCCAGGGGGGATTCTGGGTTAAGCAAAGGGATGTGATTGCTGTGAACCTGAACCAAAGGAATCATCTCTAACTCCACAGGAGCCTTAATCCACCCTCTTACCGGTAGGCCACGGCCACAGGCTCTGCGCCGAGGTGCTCCGGCTTGGCTCCTCGAGACGCAGGCAGCCCAAGCACTCAGTGCTGCCACAACGCTGCCCCAAAGAGCGACCCCCAGACAGTCCAGGAGCATCTCCTCCAGGCTCCACTGCTGACCCACTCTGTGCATCACTCTGCAGTGCCCTGAGCTCCAGGTCAGGACACGCAGGTGGCCCTCACAGGCAGGCTGCAGGTGAAGGTGTTCCGCACTTCACCGCGGCATCGCCTCCGAGCTCATCCAGCCCAGCCACCACCACCATGCACACCGAACCCTGCCCCAGGCTGCCATGGCCACACATCTCCTGAACACCTCCAGGGCTGGGCACTCCACCACCTCCCTGGGCAGCCTCTGCCAGTCCCTGACCACTCTGGCAGCAAAGACCTTGTTCCTCATCTCCAGCCTAACCCTCCCCCGGGGCAGCCTGAGGCTGTTTCCTCTCATCCTGTCACTTGCTCCTTGGGAGAGCAGACCAAGACACACCTGGCTCCAACCTCCTTTCAGGGAGCTGGAGAGAGCCAGGAGGTCTCTCCTCAGAACTCCTTTTCTCCATGCTGAACCCCAGGTCCCCCAGCTGCTCCTCACCAGACCCTTCAGCAGCTTTGTTGCCCTTTTCTGGACCTGCCGAATGTGCCTGGAGTGAGGGACCAAGAGACTATGTAGACTCTGCCCTTATCCCCAGTCTATCAGTCTGCTTCTGATGGAGCTCATAACACTACAGCTCCTGAAACAGGCTTCAGACACTCACTGCATGAAGGAAAAACAGCCCCCAGAGCAAACCAGACCCAAAGCAAAGGCAGGCAGCAGGGCAGGCTGCTCCCTGAGCAGGAATCCTCAGCACCTTGGCCTCAGACCTTCAAGCCAGAACCATTCCTGTCTTAAACCTGAGGCACCAGAACTGCATCAGCCACAGGATCTGGAGAGCTCTTGTAGAGGCCACTTGCAAACCATCCTTTGGAATCCCTATTGCTGACCTTGTCAGGCCAGGGCTTAACTTCTCTTCTATCTGCCCAGGTTATGCCTTGCTCTGCTAACACCTGCAGGGAAGGTTTCCTAACCCATCCTGCTCTGATATCCTGACTTGAGCTGCTTGTGAGTTTGCCAAGCCTGAAATCCCACAGTCCCAGCAGGGCAGGGGCTGGAAGGGACCTCTGGAGCTCACCCTGCCCAAGCCCTGCTCCAGCAGGGCACCCCCAGCAGCTTGCCCAGCAGCACAGTGCCATGGGGGGGTTGGAAGCTCTCCACACCAGGAGACTCCACAACCTCTCTGGGCAGCCTGCTCCAGGCCTCCAACAGCCTCACACCAAACAACTTTCTCCTCCTGCTCACATGGAACCTCCTGGCTGCCACTTTGTGCCCAGTGTCCCTTGGCCTGTCCCTGGGCAGCACTGAGCAGAGCCTGGCCCCAGCCTCTTGCCCCCCAGCCCTTAGCTCTTGCTGAGCATTGCTCAGCTGCCCTCTGGGGCTGCTCTTCTGCAGGCTCTCAGCCCCAGGGCTCTCAGCCTTTGCTGATCCCAGAGCTGCTCCAGGCCCCTCAGCAGCTCCCCAGCCTCCCCTGGACTCTCTCCAGCAGGTCTCTGTCTCTCTTGATCTGGGGAGCCCAGAGCTGGACCAAATAGTCCATCTGTGGCCTCACCAGGGTAGAATAGAAGGGGCAGAAGAGCCTCCTTTGACCTGCTGCCTGCACTCAGTACACCCCAGGAGACCTTTGGCTTCTCAGCTGTGAGAGCACACTGCTGGCTCCTGGGGAACTTGTCCCAGAGCCTTTCTGAATGTTCCTCTGCCCCCACGCTCTCATTGAGCTGATCCCATTTACCAGCTCCCAGGATGGAGCCTTCCTGGGGCACAAACAATCCATTTGTGCTTTTTCCCTCAGCAGAGCCCCCCCACCCCCACCCCCACCCCGCCAGGCTGCCTGGGGACTGGGGCAGGCTCTGCTGCCCCCATGAGCACCATTCCTTACCCTGGGGCTATATTTAAGTGTAACTGGAGAAGCCTGGAGAGGGCTGGAGGCAATTCAAAGACTCAGCAAAGAGAGGAAAAATCCCCTTCCTTCCAATTGTTAGTGGGGAACACAATTAGACCAAATTCCTTCTGCAGGGAATGTGTGCAGTGAAGTCATTTTCCCCATGCCCCAGCACAGGGAGCCCCTGCAGGCCTCCCCCTGATGGAGATGGGGGCACCGTGCCCCTCCACATCTCTGCTGCTCTTGGCTTGAACACTGCAAGCCAGGCTCAGCCCAAGCCAAGCCCAGCCCCCAGCTCTGCTCTTCCACTTGCTTTGGAGACAAGAGCACAAGTGTGGAGCCCTGCGCTCGGCTCCGGGGCCTGCCCCTAGGCAGGACAGAGACCTCTTGGAGGGGCTCCAGAGGAGGCCATGGGGATGGTGTGAGGCCTGAAGCTCTCTGCTGTGGGGCCAGGCTGGGAGGGCTGGGGCTGTGCAGCCTGGGGAAGAGAAGGCTCCAGGGAGAGCTTCTGGTGGCCTTGCAGTGCTTCAAGGGCTGAGCAGAGAGCTGGGGACAGGCTTGTGAGCAGGGCCTGTGGGACAGCCCAAGGGGGCATGGTTTGAACTGCAAGAGGAGACTCAGACTGAAGGCAGAGAGACTTCACCCTGAGGGTGGTGAGAGCCTGGCCCAGGCTGCCCAGACAGGTGCTGGAAGCCCCATCCCCATCTCCCCTCACCTGAGACTAGGGAGGAGACATCACTCAGCTACAGCCTCTGCTGTGGGGACTTTGCTGACACTCTGTACTTGGGAGAGCTGCCTGCAGCCTCCCCCTCTCAGTTACCATTGTGGATGGCACCTTGAGCACCATTCACTTAGGCTGTGCTTCACTCCTCCTGCCTTACCCAAAACTCCATGGTTTGTCTTGGCTCTCAGCCTTGGCTGCTCACAGAGCTGCTCCAGGCCCCCCAACAGCTCTGCAGCCTCCCCTGGACTCTCCCCAGCAGGTCTCTGTCTCTCCTGAACTGGGGAGCCCAGAGCTGGACCCAGGACTGCAGCTGTGGCCTCACCAGGGCAGAGCAGAGGGCAGGAGAACCTCCCTTGCCCTGCTGCCCACACTCTTCTCCATGCAGCCCAGGCCACCTTTGGCCTCCTTGTCCCCAGGGGCACACTGCTGGCTCATGGGGACTTTGTTGTCCCCCAGCTCCTTCCCCTTGGAGCTGCTCCCCAGCAGGTTCCCCCTCCCTGTGCTGCTGCAGGAGGTTGTTCCTCCCCAGGGGCAGGACCCTGCCCTTGCCCTGGCTGCACCTCCTGAGCTTCCTCTGCAAACAGCTCTGCTAGAAGGCAGGAAGCAAAGCCTCAACCTTCAAACCCTCCTTCTACAACCCACTGCAAACCACTCCAGGACTCTCCTCTGCAGTGTGCTGACTCCCTGTGGCAACCTGCAGACCTCCTGGCTTCAGGACTGGATGAAAGGAGACCTCCCCCTCCCCACCCTCCCCCCAGAACAAGAAGCTCCTTTGTGCATGGAGCCACCTCAGGAGCTGAGGCCAGCACCCACAGCCCCTGACAGCACTGCTGGCTGTAATGGTTTGTGACTGGATTGATTGCTCCCTGCCAATAGGTGACTCAGCCTTGCAAATGCATCAGGCCTGTAACCAGCAGCTATTAAGGCCATTGATTTTCTGATTCCAATTGATAGCCACCAGGCCAAAGCTACACATCAATATTTGCCTAACCAATGCCCCAGGGCCAACACTTCTGACAAATGGGAACCTCAGCAGGCCAAGCTCTGCCCAATTAATGGCAATCTAAAGACCAAACCTCAGAATTTAAGGGAAATATTTAATGAATGGATGAAAATGCCCCCAGAAAACCCCAGATGTGAGCTCCTCTCCTCTCCTGTGCACTCAGGCTGGGGAGAGCCTGGCACAGGCTGCCCAGGGAGGCTGTGGAAGGGACCTCAGGGAGCATCCAGCTCCAGCCCCCTGCCCTGGGCAGGGACACCTCCCACCAGCACAGGCTGCCCAGGGCCTCATCCAGCCTGGCTCTGAACCCCTCCAGGGAGGAGGCAGCCACAGCCTCCCTGGGCAGCCTGTGCCAGGGTCTCAGTGAGGATCAAACTCTCCTTGGAGCTATTGGAACATCTCACTGCTGGTCAAACCACTTCACAGCAATTTAAATTCAGTTCAAGGAACTCATTTGATTTGTCATTGAATCATTAAGGTTGGAAAAGACCTCTAGGCTCATCCAGTCCAACCAGCAACCCAGCACCACCATGGCCACCAAACCCTGGCCCCAGCTGCCATGGCCACAGGGTTCTGGAACCCCTCCAGGGCTGGGGACTCCACCACCCCCCTGGGCAGCCTCTGCCAGGCCCTGACCACTCTGGCACCAAAGACATTTTCTTCTGATATTCAGCTTAACCTCCCCAGGTGAAGCTTGAGGTCATTTCCTCTTCTCCTATCACTTGTTCCTTGGGACAGAAAGCCAACCCCATCTGGCTCCAACTTCCTTGCAGGGAGCTGCAGAGAGCAAGGAGGTCTCCCTCACCCTCCTCTTCTCCTGGCTCAACCCCCCCAGCTCCCTCAGCTGCTCCTCCCCAGCCCTGTTCCCCAGACCCTTCCCCAGCTCTGTTGCCCTTCTCAGGCCCTGCTCCAGCCCCTTCCATGTCCCTCAAAGCCACTTCTGCAGAGTGCCAGCATGCACTCGAAACCCCTCTGGAAGAGGCCATCTTCTGCAGGCATGAATCACAGCCAGGCTTCAGGAAGCCTTTGGAGTCAGAGGCTATTTCCCAGCCACACCAGCCTATTCTCTGCTCATCAAACTGCCACTCTGCCTCCCATTTGTTACAGCAAGCCCAGGCAGCAAGTGGGGAAAAGGCATCCGGGAGGCTGGGAGGACAGATTGGCCACCCGGGGAGGGAGCTCATTGCAGCCCATAATGCTTCCAAGAGGGAGCTGCTGGGGACCTCTGCTGATCAATAGAGGCCTATATTAGCGCACTGATCATTTTTACCTCGGTGGCTGGGGCAGGGCTGCTGACAAACAGCAGCTCCTGCTGTTGTGTTTGCTCTGTCCCCTGTAGGGCTTCATCTCCGGGGTCGTATTTCAGGCAGACAGCCCCGGGCCGGGCAGGCAGCAAGCAGCCCTTGAGCAGCACAGTGCAGCTCTCAGCCTCAGCACAGCCTCCTGCTCTCCAGCCTCACAGGGTCACAGATCTGCCAGGCTTGGAAGGGAGCTCAAGGCTCAGCCAGCCCCAGCCCCTGCCATGGGCAGGGACACCTCACCCCACAGCAGGTTGCTCACAGCCACCTCCAGCCTGGCTGCAAACACCTCCAGGCAGGAGGCTGCCAGCAGCTCCCTGGGCAGCCTGTGCCAGGCTCTCACCACCCTCATGGGCAACAACTTCTTCCTCACATCCAATCTCAATCTCCTCACTTCCAGTTCTGCTCCATCCCCCCCAGTCCTATCCCTCCCTGACACCCTCAGAAGTCCCTCCCCAGCTTTCTTGCAGCCCCCTGCAGATCCTGGGAGGCCACAAGGAGGTCTCCTGGGAGTCCAACCCCCTGCCAGAGCAGGAGCATAGAGTCCAGGGCAAGTGGCACAGGAATTAACCCAGATGGGTCTGGAAAGTCTCCAGAGGAGGCTCCACAACTCTGGGCTGAACAACTCCAACTGTCTCAGCCTGGCCTCACAGCAGAGGGCTTCCAGCCCTCACAGAATCACCCAGGGTGGAAGAGACCTCCAGGATCATCAAGCCCAACTGATCACCCAACCCCACCTAATCCACCAGACCATGGCACTGAGTGCCTCACCCAGCCTGAAGCACCTCCAGGGATGGGGACTCCACCACCTCCCTGGGCAGCACATTCCCAAGGCCAACATCTCTGTCTGTGAAGAACTTCTTCCTCCCCTCCAGCCTAAACCTCCCCTGGCACAGCTTGAGACTGTGTCCTTCTGTTCTGGTGCTGGGTGCCTGGGGGAAGAGCCCAACCCCCACCTGGCTACAACCTCCCTGCAGGGAGTTGTAGAGAGCAAGAAGGTCTCACCTGAGCCTCTTCTGCAGGCTAAGCAACCCCAGCTCCCTCAGCCTCTCCTCACAGGGCTGTGCTCCAGACCCCTCCCCAGCTTTGTTGCCCCTCTCTGGGCACCTTCCAGCAGCTCAATGTCCTTCTTAACCTGAGGAGCCCAGAACTGGACCCAGGACTCAAGGTGTGGCCTAACCAGAGCTGAGGTCTATTGATGCCCTTCCTGACCAGCTCTGGGGAGGAAGCAAATGGACAGAGAGAGTGAGCAGAGAGGTTGGCACACCTGCAGCACCCTTTTATCCTGCTTTCCTGTTCATTTGGGGATCTTCTCCCTGCCAGGCTGCACTTTGCCCCTGCACCTGCCCCCAGACTTCCCCTTGTTCTGCCAGTCTTGACTCCTCTCCTGCTCACTTTGCATTAGGAGATGTCAACAAAAGGCTTAAACACAGATGAGAAAGGCTCAGAGCCTGTGCCAGATGCTGCACGGCCCCCTGAGACAGCCACAGGGCTTGGTGGCACAGTAAGGAAGCAGCACTCGGCCCAGGGGGCAGCTGGGGCTGCAGACCTGCCTTTGGGGGGAAAATGGCCAGGACTGGGAATTACAGGTTTGGAAGGGCAGTCACACAACTAATGCACAGCTGCACTCATGGAATCATGGAATGGTTGCAAGGCACCCCAGGGAGCATCCAGCCCCAGCCCCCTGCCATGGGCAGGGACCCCTCCCACCAGCACAGGCTGCTCAGGGCCTCATCCAGCCTGGCCCTGAGCACCTCCAGGGAGGGGGCAGCCACAGCCTCCCTGGGCAGCCTGTGCCAGGCTCTCCCCACTCCTGTAGATAAAAGCTCTCATGCCTGAATATGTGCTCTGTAGAAACCCCTGTGCCTAAGCACACCACAGCCTCCTCCTAGGGAGAGTGACAGAGGACAGCCCAGACAGAGTCTGTGTGGTGGGGAAGGGGCTGCTGGCCAGGCCCTACCCAGAGGGTGGTAGTCAACACTTCCTCCTCAGGCTGCTAACCAGTCACAAGTGGGGACCCCAGGGATGGATACTGGGCCCAGGAATTGTTTGGGTTGGAAAAGCCCTCTGAGGTCACCCAGTCCAACATCAACCCAGCACCACCATGGCCACCAAACCCTGGCCCCAAGTGCCACAGGTTTCCTGAACCCCTCCAGGGCTGGGGGCTCCACCAGCTCCCTGGGCAGCCTCTGCCAGGCCCTGACCACTCCTGCAGCAAAGACACTTTCCAGGTCCTTGACACAAGGAATGAACCTCAATAAAATGTCCTGAGCATAAAGGATGAGCTCAGGTTGGACCTGATGCACTGCAGGGCACCTCAGTGTCCCTCCCTGCCAGGGAGGAAGGCACTTCCACTTCCACAGCTGCCTGGCTCTGACCTCAGGCAAGCAAATCCTGCTGCAGCACATCCAGCCTGGCTCTGGAATCTCCACTACATCCAGGCAGAGCCTTTGAACTTCTCCTGAAGGAAGCCTGGACAGGAGGAAGAAGTTCTGAACTATGGGGGGTGGGACACTGCAACAGCAGAGCTCAGGACAGGGGAGGGAGGCTGCTGAGCCCCTGCAGAGCTCAGGACACAGGAGGGAGGCTGCTGAGCCCCTGCAGAGCTCAGGACAGGGGAGAGAGGCTGCTGAGCCCCTGCAGAGCTCAGGACACAGGAGGGAGGCTGCTGAGCCCCTGCAGAGCTCAGGATAGGGGAGGGAGGCTGCTGAGCCTCTGCAGAGCTCAGGACAGGGGAGGGAGGCTGCTGAGCCCCTGCAGAGCTCAGGACACAGGAGGGAGGCTGCTGAGCCCCTGCAGAGCTCAGGACAGGGGAGGGAGGCTGCTGAGCCCCTGCAGAGCTCAGGACAGGGGAGGGAGGCTGCTGAGCCCCTGCAGAGCTCAGGACAGGGGAGGGAGGCTGCTGAGCCCCAGCAGAGCTCAGGACAGGGGAGGGAGGCTGCTGAGCCCCAGCAGAGCTCAGGACACAGGAGGGAGGCTGCTGAGCCCCTGCAGAGCTCAGGACACAGGAGGGAGGCTGCTGAGCCCCTGCAGAGCTCAGGACACAGGAGGGAGGCTGCTGAGCCCCTGCAGAGCTCAGGACACAGGAGGGAGGCTGCTGAGCCCCTGCAGAGCTCAGGATAGGGGAGGGAGGCTGCTGAGCCTCTGCAGAGCTCAGGACAGGGGAGGGAGGCTGCTGAGCCCCTGCAGAGCTCAGGACACAGGAGGGAGGCTGCTGAGCCCCTGCAGAGCTCAGGACAGGGGAGGGAGGCTGCTGAGCCCCTGCAGAGCTCAGGACACAGGAGGGAGGCTGCTGAGCCCCTGCAGAGCTCAGGACAGGGGAGGGAGGCTGCTGAGCCCCTGCAGAGCTCAGGACACAGGAGGGAGGCTGCTGAGCCCCTGCAGAGCTCAGGATAGGGGAGGGAGGCTGCTGAGCCCCTGCAGAGCTCAGGACAGGGAAGGGAGGCTGCTGAGCCCCTGCAGAGCTCAGGACACAGGAGGGAGGCTGCTGAGCCCCTGCAGAGCTCAGGACACAGGAGGGAGGCTGCTGAGCCCCTGCAGAGCTCAGGATAGGGGAGGGAGGCTGCTGAGCCCCTGCAGAGCTCAGGACAGGGGAGGGAGGCTGCTGAGCCCCTGCAGAGCTCAGGACAGGGGAGGGAGGCTGCTGAGCCCCTGCAGAGCTCAGGACACCGGAGGGAGGCTGCTGAGCCCCTGCAGAGCTCAGGACAGGGGAGGGAGGCTGCTGAGCCCCTGCAGAGCTCAGGACACAGGAGGGAGGCTGCTGAGCCCCTGCAGAGCTCAGGATAGGGGAGGGAGGCTGCTGAGCCCCTGCAGAGCTCAGGACACAGGAGGGAGGCTGCTGAGCCCCTGCAGAGCTCAGGACAGGGGAGGGAGGCTGCTGAGCCCCTGCAGAGCTCAGGACAGGGGAGGGAGGCTGCTGAGCCCCTGCAGAGCTCAGGATAGGGGATGGAGGCTGCTGAGCCCCTGCAGAGCTCAGGACACAGGAGGGAGGCTGCTGAGCCCCTGCAGAGCTCAGGACAGGGGAGGGAGGCTGCTGAGCCCCTGCAGAGCTCAGGACACAGGAGGGAGGCTGCTGAGCCCCAGCAGAGCTCAGGACAGGGGAGGGAGGCTGCTGAGCCCCTGCAGAGCTCAGGATAGGGGAAGGAGGCTGCTGAGCCCCTGCAGAGCTCAGGACACAGGAGGGAGGCTGCTGAGCCCCTGCAGAGCTCAGGACAGGGGAGGGAGGCTGCTGAGCCCCTGCAGAGCTCAGGACACAGGAGGGAGGCTGCTGAGCCCCAGCAGAGCTCAGGACAGGGGAGGGAGGCTGCTGAGCCCCAGCAGAGCTCAGGACAGGGGAGGGAGGCTGCTGAGCCCCTGCAGAGCTCAGGACAGGGGAGGGAGGCTGCTGAGCCCCAGCAGAGCTCAGGACAGGGGAGGGAGGCTGCTGAGCCCCTGCAGAGCTCAGGACAGGGGAGGGAGGCTGCTGAGCCCCTGCAGAGCTCAGGACAGGGGAGGGAGGCTGCTGAGCCCCAGCAGAGCTCAGGACAGGGGAGGGAGGCTGCTGAGCCCCTGCAGAGCTCAGGACACAGGAGGGAGGCTGCTGAGCCCCTGCAGAGCTCAGGACACAGGAGGGAGGCTGCTGAGCCCCTGCAGAGCTCAGGACAGGGGAGGGAGGCTGCTGAGCCCCTGCAGAGCTCAGGACACAGGAGGGAGGCTGCTGAGCCCCTGCAGAGCTCAGGACACAGGAGGGAGGCTGCTGAGCCCCAGCAGAGCTCAGGACAGGGGAGGGAGGCTGCTGAGCCCCTGCAGAGCTCAGGACACAGGAGGGAGGCTGCTGAGCCCCTGCAGAGCTCAGGACAGGGGAGGGAGGCTGCTGAGCCCCTGCAGAGCTCAGGACACAGGAGGGAGGCTGCTGAGCCCCTGCAGAGCTCAGGACAGGGGAGGGAGGCTGCTGAGCCCCTGCAGAGCTCAGGACCGGGGAGGGAGGCTGCTGAGCCCCTGCAGAGCTCAGGACAGGGGAGGAGGGTGCTGAGCCCCTGCAGAGCTCAGGACAGGGGAGGGAGGCTGCTGAGCCCCTGCAGAGCTCAGGACAGGGGAGGGAGGCTGCTGAGCCCCTGCAGAGCTCAGGACAGGGGAGGGAGGCTGCTGAGCCCCTGCAGAGCTCAGGACAGGGGAGGGAGGCTGCTGAGCCCCTGCAGAGCTCAGGACAGGGGAGGGAGGCTGCTGAGCCCCAGCAGAGCTCAGGACACAGGAGGGAGGCTGCTGAGCCCCTGCAGAGCTCAGGACAGGGGAGGGAGGCTGCTGAGCCCCTGCAGAGCTCAGGACACAGGAGGGAGGCTGCTGAGCCCCTGCAGAGCTCAGGACAGGGGAGGGAGGCTGCTGAGCCCCTGCAGAGCTGCCTCCCTTCCATGCCTCCCTGTCTCCAGCCCCTGGCCCCCCTGCCCACGTGGCTTTGCTATTTCCAAGCCTATTCACAGGGACATTTTTCCAAGCATGTGCCACATGCCTTGTTCATATAAATGGAACAAATTAAACTGTCTCCACACATATCCCAGCACATTTGTAGCCCTGATTCCTCCCCCCTTCCCCTCCCACCACACGTGGCCACGGCCCCCTTTGATCCGCCTGCAGAGCCTGACCTCGGGATATTAGATTCTGCCACATCGCTTCTCTTGTGCTGCAGGGACGGGAAACTCTTCTCCACCCCCTGCCTTTACAGGCCACCAACCCCCCCCAGAATCAAGTTGCAGTGTGCCCTGATGAGCAGCCCCTGGGGCAGTAATTGCTTGGCTCCTCAGGGCGGAGGGCCGGAGCCCAGCCTGCCCGCGGGGCTGGGGGCCAGGGCAGGGCTCTCAGGGTCACTGAGCCCCAAAAGGGAGAGGGCTCCCCGAGAGAATCAAACCTCCTCCTGCTGGTTTGCTGCCAAATTCATTTCCCCAGAGTGCATTACAAGTAGAAGCCACACAGCCAAACCTGCCTGCACTGCTAGCTGCCTGGGCAGAGCCAATCCCTCCCACCCCCAGGCCAGCAGGGGACACACAGCCTGGGGGCACTGCCTGCCACTGCCACCTCCCCTGAGCCACTGGCACACTGGGGGCAGCCACCTGCAACAGTTCTCTTCCTTGTCCTCTGGTGGGAACCTCTCACAGGTTCCTGGAATGGGTCGGGTTGGGAGGGACCTCAGAGACCATCCAGCTCCAAGCCCCTGCCCTGGGCAGGGACACCTCCCACCAGCTGCAGTCAGGAGGTCTTGGGTGACAGGTTGGACTCAATGACCTTTGAGGTCTCTTCCAACCTTATTGATTCCATGATTCTGTGCTCAAGGCCTCATCCAGCCTGGTCCTGAACACCTCCAGGCAGGAGGCAGCCACAGCCTCCCTGGGCAGCCTGTGCCAGGCTCTCCCCAGCCTCACTCTCAACAATTTCTTCCTCATCCTCTAGTCTCAATCTGCCCTCCTCGAGCTTAAATCCATCCCCCCTTCATCCTATCACTATAAGCCCTTGTAAAAAGTCCCTCCTCAGCCCAGGTACTGGAAGGCTGCTCTGAAGTCTCCCTGGAGCCTTCTCTTCTCCAGGCTGAACTGCCCCAACTCTCATAGACTTCTTTGTGTCCATCTCCATCATACTGCCCAGCTGGCCACCAGCATCCCCAGTGACAGGGCAGGAGGCAATGGGCACAAACTTGACCACAGGAAGCTCCATCTCAACAGGAGGAGGAACTTCTTTACTCTGAAGGTGGCTGAGGCCTGGAGCAGGCTGCCCAGGGAGGTGGTCCCCTGGCACTCAGCTCTGGGGAGACCACACCTGGAGTGCTGTGCCCAGGCTTGGGCAGCTCTGCTCAAGAGAGCTGTGGAGGGGCTGGAGCCAGGGCAGAGCAGGGCAAGGAAGCTGGGAAGGGCCTGGAGAAGGAATCTGCTGGAGAGAGGCTGAAGGAGCTGGGGATGGTTAGTGTGAAAGAGAGGAGGCTGAGGGGAGACCTCCTGGCTGCCTCCAGCTCCCTGCAAGGAGGCTGTGGAGAGGCTGCTGCTGGGCTCTGCTCACAGGTCAGTAGTGACAGAACAAGAGGGGATGGCCTCAGGCTGCCCCTGGGGAGGCTCAGACTGCACATCAGGAAACCTTTTTCCCCATGCAGAGTGGTCAGGGCTTGGAATGTGCTGCCCAGGGGGGTGGTGGAGCCCCCAGGGCTGGCTGTGTTTGCAGGGGGGTTGGCTGTGGTGCTTGGGGCTGTGGTTTAGGCTGAGCCTTGCAGAGCAGGGCTCTGGGTTGGACTTGGTGCTCCTGGGGCTCTTTTCCAAGCTGAGTGTTTCTCTGATTCCAGCTGAATTTTGCTTGCCAAACCTGCAGTGGAAGCCAAGTTTGGCAGCAAAATGCCCACCCCATCCCTCAGAGGCTGCTGCCAGTTTTTCAGGTGGCTGAAAAGAAGCAAACAAACAAACAAACAAACCAACCACCACAGCCCAAGCCCAGGAGCATGGCAGAGAGAAGCCTGCAAGGCAAAGACTCCTGTGAGCAGAGTGGGTTTGCTCTTCATAATCCTCACTTCATGCAGCAAATTAGCATAGCTCCAATGGAAGGGCAAATGTGATCAAACTGAAACCTTCAAATGAGATGGAGGGAGGCCTTTTGCTTGCTGGCTTTTTTTTATCACTTAAAAATATATAAAAGAATGAGAAAGCCAAAGCCAAACCAAAGCCAAAGCCAAACCAAAGCCAAAGCCAAACCAAAGCCAAGCCTTTTGCTGGGTGTCCTTCAGCTGGCTGCAGGGACTCTGGCAATTCAAACATTTAAACCAGCACAGGCCCCTCCAGTCTCCAGTCTGAGCTCAGGTCAGCTGTCTGTAGCTTCTAATTTGTCCTTGATTTGTATTCATGGCAGCAGAACCTCTGCATATGGAGGAGGCAGGCAGGGGAGGGGCAGAGCTGGGCTGGCAGGTCAGGCAGTTGGGTTTCTGAGCAGCTGAGGTCCAAAGGCTCAGCCCACACCTCCCTGGGCAGGGAAACTGCCATCAAAGGAACCTTCACAGAGCCCCAGAACTGCCAGGCTGGGAAGGGACCTCCAGGCTCAGCCAGCCCCAGCCCCTGCCATGGGCAGGGACACCTCACCCCACAGCAGGTTGCTCACAGCCACCTCCAGCCTGGCTGCAAACACCTCCAGGCAGGAGGCTTCCACCACCTCCCTGGGCAGCCTGTGCCAGGCTCTCACCACCCTCCTGGGGAACAACTTCTTCCTCACAGCCAATCTCAATCTCCCCACTTCCAGTTCTGCTCCATCCCCCCCAGTCCTATCCCTCCCTGACACCCTCACAAGTCCCTCCCCAGCTCTCTTGCAGCCCCCTGCAGACCCTGGAAGGCCACAATAAGGTTTCCTCAGAGCCTTCTCTTCTCCAGACTGCACAACCCCAACCTTCTCAGCCTGTCCCCATAGCAGAGGTGTTGAGACACCCTGGCCACCAGGCCTGGGGTGGGGAGGGGGAAGATTCACCTTGTAAGGAGCTGAGGAACCCTTCTTTGCCCCACTTGGGTTTGATTATGGCAGGAGGGAAGAGCAACATCTGAGCCAGGGTCACCATGGAGCTACCAACACAGAAATGAAATCAGGGCCTGGCACAGGCTGCCCAGGGAGGTGGTGGAGTCCCCATCCATGGAGGTGCTCAAGAAACCTGTGGCCATGGCACTTGGGGCCATGGGTTGGTGGCCATGGTGGGGCTGGGCTGATGGTTGGGCTCAAAGTCTTCAAGGACAATTCCAGGCCAAGCCATTCTGTGATTCTCTTCACTCTCCACATCAAGGCCCTGAACCCAGAGATGGTTTAGGCAAAAGCTCTTACAGAATGGTTTGGGTTGGAAAAGCCCTGCAAGACCTTGGAGTCCAGCCAGCCTCTAACCCTGCCAAGGCTGGGGCCAACCCCTGGCCCTCAGCACTACAGCTCTGTGTCTTTTAAACCCCTCCAGGGAAGGGGATTCAGCCACCTCCCTGGGCAGCCTGGGCCAGGCTTGGAGAACCTTTGCAGTCAAGAAGCTTCTTCTAAAGTGCAACCTAAACCTCCCCTTGAGGCCAGTTCCTCTCATCCTATCTCTTGTCCTTGGGAGCAGAGCCCAAGCCCCCCCTGGCTGCAGCCTCCTCTCAGGAGCTGCAGAGAGCCAGGAGGTCTCCCTCAGCCTCCTCTGCTCCAGGCTGAACACCCCCAGGGCCCTCAGCTGCTCCTCCCCAGCCCTGCTCCCCAGACCCTTCCCCAGCTCGGTTGCCCTTCTCTGGGCCTGCTGCAATGTCCTTCCTGGAGTAACTGCCCCAAGACTGAACCCAGTGAGGTTCCTCAGGCAGCCTCTGCCAAGTGGCCATTGCTTCCAGCACTTGCACAGTCTCATCAGCACCATTCCCAGCAGACAGGCTTGGGGCAGCAGGCTGGCAACCACTCTGAGCAGGTATCAAAGACTTCAGATCAGACAAAATTGGCATTTCACCTTCCCCTCCCCCCTCATTTATGCAGTGGAGACTAATCCAGTGAGAGCCAAATGATCACAGTGAGCTGAAACTGTTCTGTGCAGAACCAAAAGCAGCAACCAAAACCTAAACCAGTGGAAAGGAGGTGAAAGAACCCTGGCACTTTCTGTCCACAGCCTAGGAACTAGGGGGGGGAAATGGCAGAGCATCTCTGTCCACCTGAGTCCAAGCTCCAAGCAGCTGGGCATCACACAGCAGCAAACCAAAGAGGGTTCAGAACTGGCCACAGAAGCCAGATGGAGACCTGAGAACTAAGAGGAACTGGGAAAAGCTCATCTTTGTCCAGCAGAGGAGGTCAGAAGTGGCCAGCAGCTGGAAGCTGTGTGGTGGAGGTGGGAAAGAGAACCTGCTCTGGCACACCCACCATGGTCTGGGTTGGGAGGGACCTCAAACATCATCCAGTTCCAATCTCCCTGCCATGGGAGGGACACCTCCTGCTGCCCCAGGCTGCTCAAGGCCTCATCCAACCTGGCTTTGAACACTCCCAGCCTTGGACCCTTCACAGCTTCTCAGAGCAACCTGTCCCAGTGGCTCAGCCCCCTCCTGGGGAAGGCTTTCCTCCTCATGTCCAATCTCAATCCAGCTCCTTCCAGTTTGAAGTCATCAGCCCTCATCCTGTCTCTCCAGGCCTTGGTCCAAAGTCCCTCTCCAGTTCTCCTGTAGCCCCCTTCAAATCCTGCAAGGTTGCTCTGGGGTCTCCCTGGAGCCTTCTCTTCCCCAGGCTGATCAACCCCAGCCCTCCCAGAGCAGAGGGCTGCCAGCCCTGCCAGCATTGCTGTTCTGGACCTGCTCTGACAATTCACAGAATCACAGAACCAGCCAGGTTGGAAGAGACCTCCAAGATCATCCAGTCCAACCTCTCACCCAGCACCATCCCACCATCAGCCATGGCACTGAGTGCCTCATCCAGGCTCTGCCTGAAGATCTCCAGGGAGGGCGACTCCACCACCGCCCTGGGCAGCCCAGGTCCTTCCTGTGCTGAGGGCTCCAGAGCTGCCCCAGCACTGCAGCTGGTGGTCTCAGCAGAGCAGAGCAGAGCAGAGAATAAGATGATGAAGGCAAGAGGGAGAAAGGTCCTGCTGGGAAGCCCAGGTGGGATCCCAAGCCCCAGGGAAGTGAAGCTTCCCATTGCACAGTGCCTGATGGCTGTGGCGTGCTCCAGCCCTCGACCCAAGGCGGAGCAGCTCTCTCCTCCTGCAGTGCTCCTTGAGTGGTGGCTGAGTCTGCAGACCAACTGATGACTTCTTCTTCCACAAGCTGCTCCTCAGGAGACATTTTCTATTCACTTCAGAACAGCCCAGGGTCCTCACAACCCTTTCAAAGTGCACCACAGGACACTTTTTATGGTGCTTATTAATCAATTGAAAGAAGTTTGCCTCCTGCTTTTTGCTCTTCAGTTGCCATTGTTCCCAAGTCACCAACCAGCCCCTTCTGGTGTCTTCTTTCCCCCCTCCCCTTCCCCTTTCCATGCTCTCCCCTTTCCCATCACTGGAGGCCAAGCAATTGTTAGCAGATGAGGCCTCACAATGGGATGGGATGGGATGGAAACAGCAACAGATGGATTGTGCCAAACATAAGCTGCCAATTTCTGCTGGGGCAGATCCAGCTCCTCACCACCACCAGCCCCCAGGACCACCCCCCCAGCCCCCAGCTGTGAGCCTGCCTCTGCCATTCCAGCAGTCTGAGCTTGCAGCCCAGAAGGCCAAGGGCAGCCTTGGGCTGCATCCAAAGCAGTGTGGCCAGAGTGGCACCTGGGGGTGCTGGTGGGGGAGAAGCTGGGCAGGAGCCAGCAGTGGGCACTGGCAGCACAGGAGGCCAAGGGCAGCCCCAGCCTGTGCTGCCAGTGCCCACTGCCAGGGCTGGAGAGAGGGATCCTGCCCCCCTGCTCTGCCCTGGGGGGACCTCACCTGCAGGGCTGGGGCCAGCTGGGGAGCCCTCAGCACAGGAAGGACCTGGAGCTGATGGAGCAGGTCCAGAGGAAGCCACAAAAATGATCAGGGGTTGGAGCAGCTCTGCTACAAGGACAGGCTGAGGGAGCTGGGGCTGTGCAGCCTGGAGAAGGCTCCAGGGAGAGCTCAGAGCAGCTTCCAACAGCTGAAGGGCTCCAAGCAGGCTGCAGAGGGACTGCTCCCAAAGGGCTGCAGGGACAGGACCAGGGGCAGTGGTTTGAGATGAGAGCAGAGCAGATTGAGATTGGATGTGAGGAACAAGCTCTGCCCCAGGAGGCTGCTGGAACCCTGCAGCAGGCTGCCCAGGGAGCTGCCAGGTGAGGCCCCAGCCCTGGAGCTGTTCAAGGTGAGGCTGCACAGGGCTCTGGGCAGCCTGCTGCAGTGCAGGATGTCCCTGCTGGGGGCAGGGCTTGGGCTGGGGGAGCTCTGGAGGTCCCTTCCAGCCCAGCCCCTGCTGTGATTCGATGATTCTGACAGCAGAGCTCCCCTCTTGCTTTGAAACCAGCTCCAAGCTGTGAGATCATCATGAAGGCATCACACACACACACCTTGCCCAAGCAGGATTAGCTTTGAGCATGAATTCATTCCCCTCAGCACACCATGGTCTCAAAGCAAACCACACTAAGTGATTATCACAGAGTGCTCTGGGTTGGGAGGGACCTTTAAAGGTCACCCAGTCCAAGCTGACAACGTTCTGATCTGCAATGCAATTCATTCCAGCCCCAGGGTCAAAGGGGGATCTCTGGAGTTAGTTTTTCAGCCACAAATTCCCTTTGTGTAGATATTCAGGAGGTAGTTCCCAGCACCTGGAAAGCTCTTTTCAGTGCTCCTCACTGGTAGATCTTATTCCAGTAACTCACCAGCTCCAAACCTGCCTGGCAAGCAGCCAGAGCTGAGGGCTTGGAAGAGCTTCCAAGGCAGAAAAACCAACCTGAGGTGTTTCACAGGCAAGCTTCTGGTGGTTTACACAGCAGGGCTCCCAGTGCCAAAGAGACTTCAGCACACAGGCTCAGAGTAGGGGCATCTGGAGCCTGGGAAGGATGCTTGGCTGGAAGAGACCTCTCAGATCACCAAGTCCAACCTTCAACCTTGAACTCAGCAGAGCTCATCACTTCAGTTTGAGAGACCTAAACCACAAGCCCTAGGCACCTGCTGAAGGACCACCCTCACCACCCTTGCATCCAGCAGGGTTATAGAACCAGAGGAAGAGGAATGTTGGGTTGGAAAAGACCTCTAAGATCTGGGTCCCAGAGCCCTGGAGCAGGCTGCCCAGAGAGGTTGTGGAGTCTCCTTCTCTGGAGTCTTCCAAGCCCCATCTGGATGTGTTCCTGTGTGAGCTGTGCTGGATTCTGTGGCCCTGCTCTGGCAGGGGGTTGGACTGGGTGAGCTTCAAAGGTCCCTTCCAGCCCCCAACATCCTGTGTGTGATCCTGTGCTCATCAAGTCCAATCACCACCCTAAGACCACCATGGCCACTAAGCCATGTCCCTGAAACCATGCAAGAGCCTTAGGTGATGGACTGCTCCTAGCTAATCACTCATCTCTCTCACCTCCCCTCGCTCCCAGAAGGACACTGAGGGGCTGGAGCAAGTCAGCCAAGCTGGGGAAGGGTCAGGAGAACAGGCCTGGGGAGGAGCAGCCAAGGGACCTGGGGGTGCTCAGCCTGGAGGAAAAGAGGAGGCTGAGAGGAGACCTTCTGGTTCTCTGCAGCTCCCCGAGAGGAGGCTGGAGCCAGGTGGGGGTTGGGCTCTGCTCCCAAGGAACAAGAGACAGGGCAAGAGGAAATGGCCTCAAGTTGCCCCAGGAGAGGTTTAGGCTGGACATGAGGAACAATTTGTTCATGGAAGGAGCTGTCAAGTCCTGGCCCAGGCTGCCCAGGGCATTACTGCCTCATGGTGACCTTGGTGCCCACCAGCACTCCCAGAGCTGCTCTCCACCAGGTCAGCCCCCAGGCTGTACTGCCCCATGGGGCTGTGTTTCCCCAGCTCCAGAAAGCTGTGGTGTGCCAGAGGAGCAGCAGAGAGGGCAGCCCAACTTCAGAACAGGAAACCCCTGAGCCCCACTGCAGCTGGCTCCCTTCAGCATGCTCACTTCTGGCTGAGTGGCTTTCAGTTTGTGAGGGACTTCAGACTGCATTACCTTCTTCCTTCCTCTTCTTGGCTTCTTCCTCACTTCTCTCTTTAGCCTTCAATGCTTCATCAGCTTTAGCTGAAAAGAAACACAACAAACAAATGTCAGAATCCCTTCAGCTCCCTCTGCTTTGCTTTGAAGCTCCTTCACATCCCCCAAGTTCTGCAGGCCCCCCAAGGAAGCTGAAGGGCATCAAAGAGGACAGCTTGGTTCTTGCTGAAGGTATCAGCACAGGGAAGGCAACAGAAGTGGTACTGTGGAGGGCAATGCTGGCACCTTGCACTCATTCAACACAGATCATGGAACCACAGAGCTATGTGGGCTGGAAAGAGCTTTGAGGCCACCAACCAAGCAACCATTCAGCCAACACTGCCACTGCTCCCCCATGGCCCTCAGCACCACATCCACAATCTCTGCTCTTTAGCTTCTTATTGTTGTTAGGAAGAACATTTCCCAGCTGAGTTCCTTCCACTCACACCTCCCCACCATGCTTCCCCCAGCCCAAGCTACAGACACAGCCAGCTGAAGAGAGATCTGCTGCCAGGCTCAGCAACTCCGAGCACCTCTCCTGGGGCTACCCCAGGAAGAAGACCTCATGCTCAGGGGGGCAGAGAAGACCTCATGCTCAGGGGGGCAGAGAAGACCTCATGCTCAGGGGGGCAGAGAAGACCTCATGCTCAGGGGGGCAGAGAAGACCTCATGCTCAGGGGGGCAGAGAAGACCTCATGCTCAGGGGGGCAGAGAAGACCTCATGCTCAGGGGGGGCAGAGAAGACCTCATGCTCAGGGGGGCAGAGAAGACCTCATGCTCAGGGGGGGCAGAGAAGACCTCATGCTTAGGGGGGCAGAGAAGACCTCATGCTCAGGGGGACAGAGCTGCAGAGTGCATTTAGAATAGGAATCAAAGACCTGGTTCTGGGCTCCCCAGTGCCAGAGGGACAGGGAACTGCTGGAGAGAGTCCAGGGGAGGCTGCAGAGCTGCTGAGGGGCCTGGAGCAGCTCTGGGAGCAGCAAAGGCTGAGAGCCCTGGGGCTGAGAGCCTGCAGAAGAGCAGCCCCAGAGGGCAGCTGAGCAATGCTCAGCAAGAGCTAAAGGCTGGGGGGCAAGAGGCTGGGGCCAGGCTCTGCTCAGTGGTGCCCAGGGACAGCCCAAGGGGCACAAAGTGGCAGCCAGGAGGTTCCATGTGAGCAGGAGGAGAAAGTTGTTTGGTGTGAGGGTGCTGGAGGCCTGGAGCAGGCTGTCCAGAGAGGTTGTGGAGTCTCCTGGTGTGGAGAGCTTCCAACCCCCCCTGGGCACTGTGCTGCTGGGCAAGCTGCTGGGGGTGCCCCGCTGGAGCAGGGCTTGGGCTGGGGGAGCTCCAGAGGTCCCTTCCAGCCCCTGCCCTGCTGGGATTCAGGGATTACTTGGGATTCCATGAGGCAGCAGGCAGCTCTCCCAGCAGCCCCCAGCAGCACTCCTTTATTCATGGCACCAGAGTAGTCCTTAAAAAGACTTTTTCCCCCTAGAAACCTCTTCCCTTATTACTTAATTATCCACTGGTTGCCCAACTGCAGGGGTTTTCCCCACACTTTGCTGGAGATGTTAGAGGAGATTAAACATACACAGCACAGCAACGAGGGACTAGCAATAGACTCTGTCAATTAATTACATTTCTGTTCTAGCACATCATCTATTCCACAGCACTGATGTCTCAGAGGGGCCATTCCCCTTCATTGCCATCTCCCTGCCTGATGAGGGAACTCGGTGAGAAGCAGCTCTAATAGCATCACACTTGATGAAAGATTGGGTTTGAGGAAGCAGCACCACGTGGAAAAGGAACAGAACCCCAAAGAAGCAGACCTGAAAAGTTAAAGCAAGAGAGCAGCACTGCTGCAAACTGTGGCACAGGCAGCAGCCCCTGCTCAGCTTTGCAGGCCCTCAGCTCTACCATCACCTGAATCAGGAAAGCCCACAGCCCCAGCATGGAGGGGCTGGAAGGGACCTCTGGAGCTCACTCAGCCCAAGCCCTGCTCCAGCAGGGCACCCCCAGCAGCTTGCCCAGCAGCACAGTGCCCAGGGTGGGTTGGAAGCTCTCCACACCAGGAGACTCCACAACCCCCCTGGGCAGCCTGCTCCAGGCCTCCAGCAGCCTCACACCAAACAACTTTCTCCTCCTGCTCACATGGAACCTCCTGGCTGCCACTTTGTGCCCCTTGGGCTGTCCCTGGGCAGCACTGAGCAGAGCCTGGCCCCAGCCTCTTGCCCCCCAGCCCTTAGCTCTTGCTGAGCATTGCTCAGCTGCCCTCTGGGGCTGCTCTTCTGCAGGCTCTCAGCCCCAGGGCTCTCAGCCTTTGCTGCTCCCAGAGCTGCTCCAGGCCCCTCAGCAGCTTTGCAGCCTCCCCTGGACCCTCTCCAGCAGTTCTCTGTCTCTCTTGAGCTGGGGAGCCCAGAACTGGCCCCAGGACTGCAGCTGTGGCCTCACCAGGGCAGAGCAGAGGGGCAGCAGAACGTCCCTTGCCCTGCTGGCCACACTCTTCTCCATGCACCCCCACTGCCATACTGAACCCAGTCCTGACCTGTGGGGAACACCTCTAGCTCCAGGCCTTCAACCAGACCCTGCACCACTGACCAGCCCCCCCTGAGCTGTGTCCTCCTCACTGTTCACTCATCTCACCCACAGCTCCTGAGCTCACTTATGAGGATGTTATGGGAGTCAGTGTCAACAAAAGATCCAAGCTCAGATGGGGAGGCTGTGGAAGGGCTCTCAACCCTGGGGGCTTTCTGAAGCCAGTAGCTACCTCTCCTGAAGGTACACAACTTAAACAGAGATGTTAGCCAGCAACAGGAGGGATGACACTGACACTGAACTGCTGAAGCAGGTCCAGAGGAGGCTATGAGGATGAGCAGAGGTTGGAGAAGCTCCCCTGTGGGGCCAGGCTGGGAGAGCTGGGGCTGTGCAGCCTGCAGAAGAGAAGGCTCCAGGCAGACCTCAGAGCAGCTTCCAGCAGCTGAAGGGCTCCAGGAGAGCTGGGGAGGGACTCTGGACAAGGGCTGAGAGTGCCAGGCTGAGGCTTTGAGCTGGGAGAGGAGAGACTGAGAGTGGAGAGGAGAAAGAAATTGTTGGCAATGAGGGTTGTGAGACACTGACACAGGCTGCCCAGGGAGGCTGTGGCTGCCTCCTGCCTGGAGGTGCTCAGGGCCAGGCTGGATGAGGCCCTGAGCAGCCTGTGCTGGTGGGAGGTGTCCCTGCCCATGGCAGGGGGCTGGGGCTGGCTGAGCTTTGAGCTCCCTTCCAGCCCAGCCCACTGTGTGACCCCCTGCTCTGTTTCCATGCCCATTTTCTCCACTCCCATTTAGGCCACATTTAAGGCCACGAAACATTAGCACTTCCCTGCCAGCCACCATCATTACACAGATCTGTTAAATGAGATAATAAAAACAAACTGCCACTAACTCTAAAGACTTTTTACTTCATTTGCACTTTATTCTCCCTGGTAAGAGGAGAGGGATAATAGAAATCCCATTTAAATTCAATTTGGGCTGGCTGTGTAATTGTAGCTCTACCCCTTGAGTCATGTAAAACGCCGGGCTGATGTTCCTCTCAAATTATCCTGCTCAGGCTCACATTCTGCTCCTTACAACTGTCTTCAATATGTATTAGCAGAGCTCATTAGGCTGCAATTTAATAATGCAAACATCAGGTGGATTTCATGAGCCTCCATTATCAGCAGAAGATGGATTGCTTCGATAGCTCCTGGGCCAACTGGGCACGATTGAGATTCAATAAACTCCCCACGCCGAAACGTGATTTATCTCTCCCCCTCTGCTGCTGCTTCCTCCTCATCCACTTGGTGCTGCACAGGAACAGGTCACACAACCACAGGCTCACCATTGTTTGGGTAGGCAAAGCCCTTTCAGATCCTGGGGTCCAACCAGCCTCTCCCTCGGCCGAGGCTGGGGCTGAACCCTGGCCCTCAGCACCTCAGCTCTGCAGCTTTGAAGCACCTCCAGGGATGGGGATTCAGACACCTCCCTGGGCAGCCTGGGCCAGGCAAGAAGCTGCTTCTACTGTCCAACCTAAACCTCCTTTGGTACAACCTGAGGCTTTTTCCTCTTGTCCTCTCACTTGTTACTAAGGGGAAGAGCCCAGCCCCAGCTGACTCCAACTTTCCAGCTCCCCAGCCACTCCGCCCCGAGCCCGGAGCCTTCACGGAGTTGTTGTGACTCAGGTGCAGGACCCAGCACTTGGCCTTGTTCAGTCTCATCCCACCAGCCTTGGCCCATGGATCCAGCCTGCCCAGGTCCCTCTGGAGAGCCTGGAGAGCTAACAACCCCCCCTGGGCATTGTGCTGCTGGGCAAGCTGCTGTGGGTGCCCTGCCCTGGCAGGGTGCTCGGGCTGGATGAGCTCCAGAGGCCCCTTCCAACCCTGCGCTGCGCTGGGATTGTGTGAGGAGCACTTACCAGCCCACTTAAAAGCCCTGATGTTGGGAAGAGAACTCTGTCCTGCACTGCACTTTTCCTCAAGCCAGAGGAAGACAGACAGCTGCTCATCACTGCCAGCAGCTCAAAGGAGTCACTGCAGCAGCAGTCTGGGCTGCATTGATCCAGGGAGCTGCTGAGGCTGCTCCTGAAGCTGGGCTTCCTGCACGCAGAAGCAGCTGGCACAACAAAAGCCCAACTGCTTACCAAGCTTGCTGAAATATGAAATAAATAAATCAAGAGGTGCTCCAGGTTGCAGCAGCTCAGAGCTCATCCAAGCCAGGATTAGATGACAACCTATTGATCCTATTCCATTCCTCTCTCTAAAGGATGGGAAGGGACACATGGGAGATGTTTGAGACGGTTACCTACGCTGAGCTAAAGCCTTAGTTGTGGGATGCAGAGATCTGCAGGTAGCTCATGGGCTGCCAATCCCAGCAGCATGGGATGGAAGAGCATCTGAGGCATTTCCAGGTGTCCCCTGCAGAGCTGTGCCAGCCTGGCTGGGGTCAGCAGCTCCTTGTGCTGGAAGAAGAAATAAAACTTCGCAAGGAGAAGAAGGGCTCTGAGAAGACCAGGATCTGCAGGGGGCCTACAAGAAAGCTGCTGAGGGACTGTTTAGGGTGTCAGGTGGTGATAGGACCAGGGGGAATGGATCCAAGCTAGAGGAGGGGAGATTGAGATTAGAGGTTAGGAAGAAGTCCTTCCCCATGAGGGTGGTGAGAGCCTGGCACAGGTTGCCCAGGGAGGTGGTGGAAGCCTCCTGCCTGGAGGTGTTTGCAGCCAGGCTGGAGGTGGCTGTGAGCAACCTGCTGTGGTGTGAGGGTTCCCTGCCCATGGCAGGGGGGTTGGAACTGACTGAGCCTTGAGCTCCCTTCCAGCCCTGGCAGCTCTGTGACCCTGTGAGAATGAACCAAGAGCAAGGAGCAAGGAGATGCTGCTCGGTGCAGAAGTCAAACAACGTTGCTAAGTCCCAAGCAAAGCTCTGACATCTCATCCAACCTAAGGAACATTAAGTAGCTTCTCTGTCATTAAAACCCCTCAAGCTGACCCCCAAACATCCTTCATGTTTCCATCTCCACTAACAGTCTGCATCTGGACATGCAACTGTGACTCCAGCCCCTCCCTGGGCAGCCTGTTCCAGCGCATGCCCAAGCTGTTACTTGGTGCCTTCTCTCTTCCAACCAAGCATCTCCAAGGGTTTCCTACTGAGTGTGCTTCACTCAGAGCCTTCTGAGCTCAGGCACACTTCCCTCATACCTATTGACCTTCACACTTCCCATCAACAGTTCCACAAAGGGTCCCACTGATGATAACTGATAAGGAGGGAATGCAAATGCCCTGCCTGAGGCAGCACCTCTGCCCCAGCAGGACTTGAGGTTCAGTCCCAAGTTTGTTGTCTAATACCAAGTTCCACCATCTCCTGAGTGGCTTTGGAGCAGGGACTTGCTCAGCCAATGCAGATGAGGGTAACCCCCCACCAGGTAAAGGGTGCATTAAAGCCTGACAAACCCTTCTCTAATCAAAAGCTTTTGGCAGCAAGATTAAAGCAAAAGGCTGGGCACCAGCGAGCCTGACAGCTTCCAAGGTGGAGTGAAAAACCACCTTTATGAGCAGGAGCAAAAGGACCTTTTCTGCTCCTTTTCAAACCCAAAATGATCACTCTCCTACAGCCCCAACTGAGACCAAATGAGTTGTAAATGTCCAGCTTCATCACACTGCACAAAGGAGTCCTCAGCACAGACCTGGTGGAGCAGAGCCAGAGGAGGCCTCAGCAGTGCTGGCAGGGCTGGAAGCTCTCTGCTGTGGGACCAGGCTGAGGGAGTTGGGGTTGTCCAGCCTGGAGAAGAGAAGGTCCCAGGGGGATCTTCTGGTGGCCTTGCAGTGCTTCAAGGGCTGAGCAGAAAGCTTGGCAGAAACCCTCTCTGCTGGAATATCCAACTGCTGCCATGGAAAGTTACCTCTTACACATCCCAACAATTCCAAGCAAGCATTTTCCCAGCCAGGAGCAGAAGGAGCAGAGTCCTGCAGCTATTTGTTCAAAACCAGAAGTGACAACAACATCATCCTGCCACATTTATGCCAATTTGGGGCATTTTCATCTTCTTAGTCCATGCTAAAAGACCATTTCCATCAAAGTGAGCTGGCAAAGACATTCTGGTGGCCACTTCTCTGGTGCATTCATGGATCAGAGACCCCTAATCCTACCAGGATGGCTCCATCTTGCATTGTCCATCCTAATTGCCTGGTACCATTATGATCATCGATTCTTTTGGTTGGGTCAGGCCTTGACAACCCTTTTGAGGAAGAAATTGTTCCTCAAGTCCAACCCAAGCCTCCCCTGGGGCAACTTGAGGCCATTTCCCCTTGTTCCTTGGGAGAAGAGACCAACCCTCACCTGGCTCCAGCCTCCTTTCAGGGAGTTGTAGAGAGCCAGGAGGTCTCCTCTCAGCCTCCTTTTCTCTGGGCTGAACACCCCCAGTTCCCTCAGCTGCTGCCCCCCCCTCTTCTCCAGACCCTTCCCCACATTTGTTGCCCTTCTCTGGACCTGCTCTAGCACCTCAATGTCTTTCTTGGAGTGAGGGCCCCAAAACTGAACCTGGGATTTGATATTTGGCCTCAGCAGTGCCCAGTCCAGAGGCACAACCCCTGCCCTGCTCCTGCTGCCCACACCACTGCTGCTCCAGGCCAGGCTGCTGCTGCCCTTCTTGCCCACCTGGGCACCCCCTGGCTCACCTTCAGCTGCTGGCACCCAGCCCCCCCAGGTCCTTTCCCACCTGGCAGTTCCCAGCCACTCTGCCTCCAGCCTGGAGCCTTCCTGGTGGTGTTGTGCCCCAAGTGTGGCACCCAGCCCTTGGCCTTGTTGCACCCCACCCCTCAGGCCTTCGATCCAGCCTGGCCAGATCAGATGAATCCTCTAACCCCAGCCAGGTCCTTGGTCACTGCTGGCTTTTGTAAATGTGCCCCTTCTCACAATGCACTTTGTGGCTTAAATCATAGAATCAGCCAGCTGGGAAGAGACCTCCAAGCTCACCCAGTCCAACCTATCACCCAGCCCTACCCAATCAACCAGACCATGGCACTGAGTGCCTCATCCAGGCTTTGCCTGCAGAGCTCCAGGGCTGGTGACTCCACCACCTCCCCAGGCAGCACACTTCCCACGGCAAATCACTCTCTCTGGGAAGAACTTCCTCCTCACATCCAGCCTGAACCAACCTCCCCTGGCACAACTTGAGGCACAACTTGGCACAAACGACACAGGCTGGGGAGAAAGCAGAGGATAAAAGAGAGGACCCCCCCCGAGATCACCTGCGCCTGCCGAGGGAAGGAGCTATTTCGAAGCCTAACCAGGTTAAAATATCAAACCAAGTTCTCCAGAGAGAGAGGAGCACATTTTCCAGGCTATTAACATGCTGGTCAGAAACCTGGAAGGGATAAAAAAACAACACACACAAAAATGTGCAACGCCCTGGGAAGGGAGGAGGAGGAGGAGGAGGTGCGGGGAAGCAGGAGAGGAGCGGCGGGGAAGGAGCGGCAGCGAGAGCGCCGCGGCGGCCGGCGGGGAACGACCTCCCCAAAGGCTGCCCGGCTCCCGCTCGCTGCCTGCCGGATTAAGACTGCCTTTCTCATCACTTAATGCTTATTTTCATCACTTTGCTTAAAATATTGATAATCAATTAGGGCTACGTCTGTTTTGCCACAGAATCTGTGTCAGAGTCTATCAGGCTGTCAGGGCCAATTCCATCCCCGCTCCAAGGCAATTTTTGCTCCATAACTCTGCCTTTGGAGGAGTCATTAAGGCGCGGGCCGTAGCCCGAGGTGCAATCAGCGATTCCCTTTCATTGGCGGCGGGCGGGGGGGGCCGGGGAGGGAGCTGATTAGAAGCTGGGCAGGATCACAAAGCAGCGTGCTGCCTGTCGCATCCCCCCAGCGCTTCATTCATCTCGGCCGGCTCGCCCTGCCCCCGCCGCTGAACCCGCATTATTCATGAACATCTGTGACATGCTGGGGAGTCCGGAGCGGGCCAGGAGGAAGCAGCACTTCCCCGCCGCCATCCGACACCTCCCCCCACCCCTCCTGGGGCTTTTGGGGTTGTTTTGTGGTTGGGGTTTTTTTGGACTTGAAAATTAATTCCGTGGTCAAAACAATTAGGAATAGAACCACCAGCAGCGTGCTCAGGTGGCCCCAAGAGGGCCAGTGGCATCCTGGCCTGCATCAGGAACAGTGTGGCCAGCAGGAGCAGGGAGGTCATTCTGCCCCTGTCCTTAGGCCACACCTTGAGTCCTGTGTCCAGTTCTGGGCTCCTCAGTTTAAGAAGGACACTGAGATACCTGAACGTGTCCAGAGAGGGGCAACGAGGCTGGAACGGACCCTCAGGAGCACCAAGTCCAACCCAGAGCCCTGCTCTGCAAGGCTCAGCCTAAACCACAGCCCCAAGCACCACAGCCAACCCCCCTGCAAACACAGCCAGCCCTGGGGACTCCACCACCTCCCTGGGCAGCACATTCCAAGCCCTGACCACTCTGCAGGGGGAAAAAGGTTTCCTGATGTGCAGTCTGAGCCTCCCCAGGGGCAGCCTGAGGCCATCCCCTCTTGTTCTGTCACTACTGACCTGTGAGCAGAGCCCAGCAGCAGCCTCTCCACAGCCTCCTTGCAGGGAACTGGAGGCAGCCAGGAGGTCTCCCCTCAGCCTCCTCTCTTTCACACTAACCATCCCCAGCTCCTTCAGCCTCTCTCCAGCAGATTCCTTCTCCAGGCCCTTCCCAGCTTCCTTGCCCTGCTCTGCCCTGGCTCCAGCCCCTCCACAGCTCTCTTGGGCAGAGCTGCCCAAGCCTGGGCACAGCACTGTGTGGCCTCCCCAGAGCTGAGTGCCAGGGGACAATCCCCTCCCTGCTCCTGCTGGACACAACACTCCTGATCCCAGCCAGTATGCCATTTGGTCTCTAGGCTTCCTGAGCACTGCTGGCTCCTGTTCAGTTGATTGTCCATCAGCACCCCCAGGTCCCTTTCTGCCAGCAGCTTTCCAGCCACACTGCCCCAAGCCTGCAGCTTGGGGTTGCTGTGCCCCAAGGGCAGGACCTGGCCGCTTGGCCTTGCTGAAGCTCCTCCTGGTAACGTTGGCCCATTGATGGTAGAGCTCCCACCACTGGAGGTATCCAAGATGTGACTAGAGGGTGCCAGCTAACCTCAGTGAGGCCCTGCTGGAAAGGAAAGGCTGGGCCAGATGATCTGCAAGGTCCCTTCCGAGCTGGGTCACTCTGTGACGCCGGGCGAAGCGGCCGCTGCCTCTCCTCGCAGCGGGGGGAACAGGCTCATCACAATCAGATCTGTTCATTGCTGCTTCTCCCCTCCAAGTGAGCAGCTTTCCAGGGGAGAAGGGCAGCAGTGAGGGAGCTGCCTGCCAGCCTCAGAAATGACAGAAAAACCCTGGAGTATCCACACAGGATCCCTTAATGCATGCAAAGAGTTTAAACACGGAGAGACTTTAAGGAAAAGTCATTTACATCTACTGAAATAACATCAAGTAGCTCCTGGAATTTCATTAGGCAAGGCAAGAGAATAGGAATTGCCTTCCCCCCACACTGTTATTCCCAGGAACATGGGGCTGCCATTAGCAAACTTCTCACAGCACCCCCCCAGCATCCTCCTCCCCCAAATCATCTTCAGTTCCTGACTGCCACACCAAGGGCCAGACCCTTGGCAAATTCAAGCTGGCACAAGTCCCCTGGCTTCAGCTGAGCTGCACATTTACTCCAGCTGAGCATTTGGCACTAATAACAACAACAATATCAAGAACAATAATAATAGTTATTATTATCATTATCAGTAGTAGCATTTTACTGCTATTATCACTGCCTTGGGCAGCCAAGTCCAGCTGAGAGGCATCATGGGGACTGGAGTAGATGGATCTGTGAGGCCCCTTCCAACCTAAGCCATTCTATGATTCTGTGGGGATGACTGGGTGCTGAGCAGCTCCCCAGGGGCCAGCAGTGCCCTCCTGCAGCCCTCAGGCAGCTGTGTGCAGGGCTGCAGCCAGAGCAGTGCAGGCAGCAGGGCAGGAGAGAGGATTCTGCCCCGGGCTCTGCTCAGACCTCACCTTGAGTACTGCCTCCAGCTCTGCTGTCCCCAGCATCAGGACACAGAGCTGCTGGAGGGAGTCCAGAGGAGGCCACAGAGATGCTCCCAGGGCTGGAGCAGCTCTGCCCTGAGCACAGGCTGAGGGAGCTGGGGCTGTGCAGCCTGCAGAGGAGAAGGCTCCAGGGGTACCTCAGAGCTGCCTGCCAGGACCTGAAGGGATCCTGCAGGAAGGCTGCAGAGAGACTTTTGCTGAGGGGGTCTGAGCCAGGCCAAGGGGAAATGGTTTGGAGCTGAGGCAGAGCAGGGTCAGAGTGGAGCTGAGGAAGAAGTTGTTCAGCAGGAGGGAGCTGAGGCTCTGGCACAGGCTGCCCAGGGAGGCTGTGGCTGCCTCCTGCCTGGGGGTGCTCAGGGCCAGGCTGGATGAGGCTGAGCCTAGTTGAGAGGTGTCCCTGCCCATGGCAGGGAGATTGGAGTAGATGATCTCTAAGGTCCCTTCCAGCCTGAACCATTCTAGGATTTGATGATGATGATGATTTAATAAGCAGATGCTGGCTAGGTCCATCCACCTGCTCTTCAGCACAGTTCTCATTTCTTCCTTTCTCACACATCCTTCCCACACACCCCCCTGAGAAAGAAATCAGCTGAAGCATGTTTCTAACACGAAGAATTAATTGGTTTCAATTGCTTCTGTGGCTCCCAACTGGCTGCAGTAGATGCTATAAATATTGCAGAGATTGGCTTCCAGCTCAGAAAGGCCTCCACCAGCTTTGACATCTTGTCATCAATGCCTGTGCCACCCAAGACCTGCACCCCCCAAGAGTGCAGCTGAGCTGAGGAAGAAAAGCCTAATTGGAGGTAATTCTTGTCTCAGCTGATGTGCAGCCTGGGAGAGGAAATGAGTTTGGAGAAGAATTCCACAATGGAAAGGTTCAAATGGCAGCTTCCAACTGAGTGACTTTCTCTGGGGGAGAGGAAGGAATGGGGAGAAGAAGGAAGAGCCTGGGGGGAGGAAGAGTTCAGCACTTCCCTGTGTATTGAGTTGGAAAGGGCAGGGAGGCTTGGGAGGGAGGAGGGAAGCCCTTGTGGGGTGTGTGGGGCTGGTTTGCCTTTTCTTGGTGGTGTTCCCCACACTCATGTGTAAGCACCACCAGGAGCTGTCATCTGCTGGGTGTTCCCTTACTGTGGTGACTGCTGCTGCTTTCCAACTGCAGCATGAAGGAAGAGCTCCTTTTGACTCCCAGCTTTGCGAGGGAGTTGCTCAAGTTTGCTGACAAGCTGCCAGGCTGCATTCTGCTGCTAGCCCCAGCAAGCACAGCCAGCTGTCACCCTCCCTGCACAGCCCCAAGTCACAACTGCAGCTGAAACCTGCTGCCAGGTTTGTTTGCAAGACTGAGAGCAGTGTTTGTGTCACTGAGCTGATTTGAGACAAGGAGGCATCTTCTTTCCAAGTGCTTGGGAAATTGTATGGAGGAGCTGTTAGGCTTGTGCTTGTGGCACAGGTCAGCTCTGGGCTGGGCAGTGCCAGAGGATCCCCAGGAACCCCTCTGCTTCCCACAGGGAAGAGAAAGAGGGAGAGAGGCTGATGGGCTGGGAAAGAAACTAAGCCAGCTGGGATGGAAAGAAGAACAATGCCAAGGGACAGAGACACAAACCAACATGGAACCCAAGCCCTGTGGCAAGGATGGCACCACTGGCACCACTGATGCTGGGGGCAGGCACTGGGCAAGTCCCAGACTGCACTCAGCAGCAGAGGGGAACCAGATTCAGGCACAGAGGGATGGGGATGGAAGGCAGAAGGGACAGAGTCCTGCTGGGACAGCAGCCAGGGAAGAGGCTGGACCCTGGGGATCCCTCAGCTTGCTCCTGAAGATGCCCTCCATGGGCTGCAGTCCCTTGGTGAGCACTTGAGGCTCCCCTGTGCTGTCTGCTCCTCCCCACAGCTCCCACCTCTGCCTTCCTGCCCCCAAGGTGGGGCACAAGCTGTGGCAATGCCCTTGGTGTGCCCAGAGGCAAGTCTGAGGCAGAGCCTTTCTGCCCCCCAGCCCTTGGCAGGAGCTGTTCCCATCAGCTTCTCCCTGCTAGCAGCAGCCCCTGGCTGTGCCAAGCTGCCCTGAGCTTCAGGCAGTGCCTGAGTGAGCAGGGCCTGAGCTGGGCAGGGCCAGCACCCAGCAGAGCTGCTGCTGGGCCAGCTCAAAGTGGGACAATCTACTCTAAGTCCATAAAGACCCAGGACATCAGTGAAGAAAAAGCTCTCCTGGAGTGTGAGCCCCAGCAGTGCCAGCAGGAGAGACTGGCCCTGGTGCTGAGGGGACAGTGGAAAACGAGGAAGGGATGAGGTGGAGAGCTCCTGGTGCAGACCCCCCAGGGATTACTGTGCATTAACTGCAGAATCATAGGACAGGCATCCCGAAGGAGCTGAGACCTGGCACTAGGAGGGGGCAGTGTGCACCGAGGGAAGCTGTGTGGCAGAGCCTCATGGCCGATGCCAGCAGGCACTCAGTCCCCCTCCCGACAGCCTTGGAGGCTCACAGCCTGGCCAGGCACAAACTTCCCCACTCGAGCACTGAGCTCCTTCTGCTGGGGGGAAGAGTCAAAAGTGATGGCTGCCTGTCCATCCTCAGCTCCCATCACTAAGCACTCCAACCAGGGACCGTACAGGGCGTCATTAAACATCCCCCCAGGATCAAGGGGTAAATCCAGTGCTGAAATATTCAAGGGCCGGCTGTAAAACCTCATCCCAGATTAACTGATGAAGATGAAGAAATGCTGCTGAAAACAAACAATTTATCTTGGCTGGGAGCAGCAGATCACTGCTGGAAGGGTGCCAGGGGCTCGTGTGGGTTTGAATTCAATAGCTGCATTAAAAGCAAGCTACACCCCTCCGACAGGCTGAATAAACAGCCTGCTGCAGCCCTGCTTCAATCACCCAGCAAGGAAGCTGGGGGGGGATCAAACAGGAGTTTGGTGTTGGGGCTTTTTTGTTTTCCTGTTGCATTGTGGTCTCTTAATGGGTTGCAAACAAATGCTGGGCTGGTTGGGTTTTGTTAAACTCCTGTTTAAAATCCATCAGGGGAAAAGGGGGAAAGAGAGGAAAAGCCAAAGAGTCAGAAGCACCAAAGGGGTTGGTTTCCAGGAGAGGGCTGCAGAGAGATTTGTCCTGGGTGGGAAAGTCGCCCCCAAGGGCAGGCACCTGGTGATATACACCTCCTCTGCAGCCTTGGGAGAGCCCAACTGGCTCTCAGAAGTCTGGAGAGCATAATTTTACCTCATGCATCTGGATCTTTGTATAGAGCCATAAACAAGCAGCCTTATGCAGCACCACCACTTGCAGAAACTCTCCAACCAGATTGCTTTGCCAGCTAGCTGCAGCTTGGGGAGCTCTGCAAGGCTGCCCCTGCAGCTTTACTTCACAGGATCACAGAATGGTAGGGCTTGGAAGGGACCCCTTGCACATCATCAAGTCCAACCCCCCTGCCCAGGCAGGGTCACCTCGAGAAGGCCACACAGGGGATCCTTCATGAGCACACTCACACGTCCACAGAAGGCACTGGGCTGGGAGGGACCCTCCCAGGCCATCTTGCCCAGCTGCCCTGCAGGCAGCAGGGACACCTCCAACTAGGGCAGGCTGCCCAGATCCAGCCTGACTTTGAACATCTCCAGGGATGGGGCCTGAACCACCTCCCTGGGCAGCCTGAGCCAGTGCCTCCCCAGCCTCACTCTGAAGAATTTCCTGCTAAAGTCCAACCTAACCTCTGCCCTGCTGCAGTTGCAACCACTGCCCCTGCTCCTATCCCCACAGCCCCTCCCCAGCCTTCTGCTACTTGGAGAAAATGTCACTGACCTGAGAGATTAAAGCCTCCTCTCTGCCTAAACAGTAACTTCTGTTGAGCCACTATCATTCCCAGATGATTTTATACCTCTCTCTCTCTCTCTGTGGTGGAACCAGGGTGGTAAATCGGTCTGAAAATCACCTGGAAGGGCTTTAATTGCTGTTTGCTCAGAGTACTTGATTGGGAGCCCTTTGAAGAGCCCAGGATCAATAAGCAGCAGGCTGGGCTGGTTTGGAGCCTGACATGATAAAAATAGGTAATAAACTGCTGCTGGTGCAGGAGGCTGTGCTGAGCACAGGTCAGCTGGAGGTCCCAGGTACACAACCCGTCTGTGTCCTGGAGCCATGTTTCACGGGAGCTCCTCCCCTCTCAGCATCCTCCTCCTCTTCCTCCTCCGCTCCACCCGGCAGCCCGCTGCACCCCATCGATCTCCTTTAACTCTCCAGAATAATACATTGCAGGACAACGCAGCCCAAGCTGACTAAAGCTCTTTAATTACATCACTGCTGAAAGGAAATCATTGATCAGCAGCATTCTGGGAGCACCAACTGCCCCCCAGACCAGATCAAAGTCGATGGAAGGGCCCCAGTTGGGACCCTCCCCAGCTCAGTGCCCGTGGCCGAGCCAAAGGAGCCGGGCTGAGGCACGCTGCTCACCGTGGGTTTGAAGCTCTCCCTGGCAGGTGTCAGGCTCTGAGCGTGCCTTTTGATGGCTCTAATTAAATATAGTAGCAGCAACAGAGCTGCAGACTGATCCCTAAACCCCTCTTTCTGAGCAGACAATTAAAAGCTCCGGGGGAGGGACTTGGAGGCTAGCAGGTAGGCCTGATGGTTTTCATCTGCCATCAGCCTTCTCCAGGTTCTGGTTCCTATTGATTTCTTTGACTGCAGCAAGCCCCATTTGAATATTCTCCTTCATCAGAGTGCCATTAGCTGCTGGAGGGGAAGGCAAAGCCGGCCGGCAGCAAACCGCCGCTCCTCTGACCGACGCTAACAACACTGAGCCAGGCTAAAGGAGGCCTGGAGGTGGGGTTGGACCTAGGACCCGCTCTGAGAACCCCCAGCCCTGGTGTGAGCAGCAGGAAATCCTCAGGCTTGTAAGGAAGTTATCCTGAGTGCAGTTATCTTGCTCAGGAAAGCTTTATCTTGAGAGGCATTGATCTTGATCAGAAATTACTCTGATCAGGAAATCCTTATCTTGATAGATGTTTGTATTGATAAGGGTTTGTCCTGAGAGGAATTTACCCTTGATCAGGAAATCTGTCTTGAGAGGATTGGTATTGATAAGAATTGATATTGATAGGGATTGATCCTGATGGGGATTGATCCTGAGCAGGAATCTTTATCTTGAGAGGAATTGGTATTGATAAGAATTGATATTGATAGGGATTGACCCTGAACAGGAAATCTTTATCTTGCTATAGGAACTGTTATTGATAAGAATTGATATTGATAGGGATTGATCCTGATGGGGATTGATCCTGAGCAGGAAATCTTATCTTGAGAGGAATTGATGTGATAAGAATTGATATTGATAGGGATTGATCCTGATGGGGATTGATCCTGAGCAGGAAATCTTTATCTTGAGAGGAATTGGTATTGATAAGAATTGATATTGATAGGGATTGATCCTGATGGGGATTGATCCTGAGCAGGAAATCTTTATCTTGAGAGGAATTGGTATTGATAAGAATTGATATTGATAGGGATTGACCCTGAGCAGGAAATCTTTATCTTGCTATAGGAACTGTTATTGATAAGAATTGATATTGATAGGGACTGATCCTTGATGGGGATTGATCCTGAACAGGAAATCTTTATCTTGAGAGGAATTGATGTTGATAAGAATTGATATTGATAGGATTGATCCTGATGGGATTGATCCTGAGCAGGAAATCTTTATCTTGCCATAGGAACTGATATTGATAAGAATTGATATTGATAGGGATTGATCCTGATGGGGATTGATCCTGAGCAGGAAATCTTTATCTTGAGAGGAATTGGTATTGATAAGAATTGATATTGATAGGGGATTGACCCTGAGCAGGAAATCTTTATCTTGCTATAGGAACTGTTATTGATAAGAATTGATATTGATAGGGACTGATCCTGATGGGGATTGATCCTGAACAGGAAATCTTATCTTGAGAGGAATTGATGTTGATAAGAATTGATATTGATAGGGATTGATCCTGATGGGGATTGATCCTGAGCAGGAAATCTTTATCTTGCCATAGGAACTGATATTGATAAGAATTGATATTGATAGGGATTGATCCTGATGGGGATTGATCCTGAGCAGGAAATCTTTATCTTGCTATAGGTATTGATATTGATAGGGATTTATCCTGATCAGGAAATCTTTATCTTGCCATAGGAACTCATATTGATAAGAATTTATATTGATAGGGATTTATCCTGATAGGAATTTACCTTGATCAGGAAATCTTTATCTTGATAGGAATTGATCTTGCTAAGAATTTATATTGATAGGGATTTATCCTGATCAGGAAATCTTTATCTTGCTATAGGAATTGATATTGATAGGGATTTATCCTGATAGGGATTCATCCTGATCAGGAAATCTTTATCTTGATAGGAATTGATCTTGATAAGAATCTGTATTGATAGGGATTTATTTTGATCAAAAAAATCTTGATCTTGGTAGGCATTATATTGATAAGACTTTGTCCTAATAGGAACTTATCTTGATCAGGAAACCTTTATCTTGGTAGGAATTGATCTGGATAAGAATTGATATTGATAGGGATTTCTCCTGATAGGAATTTATCTTGATCAGAAAAATCTGGATCTTGGTAGGAATTGATATTGATCAGGAAATCTTCATCTTGATTAGGAATTTACATTGACAAGAATCTATCTTGATAGGACTTAATCTGGATCAGGAGATCTTGATCTTGATAAGGGATTTATATTGATGAGAATTTGTCCTGATAGGAAGTTTACCTTGATCAGAAAAATCTTGCTAGAATTGATACTGATAATCAGACAAAACAATGACTCAAAACTTCAAAGAAGCCTCCAGCACCACAGGGAGGAGTCTGGATGTTTATTATCATTTTTTAACCAATGGAAAGCCCCAGCAGAAGGGAGCTGGAATTTGGAGCCAATTTCCTACACCTTTACAGCACCCTGGGGAGGGAGGCTGAATTCTGAGCCAATTTCCTACACCTTTACAGCACCTTGGGGCTGCAGTTTGAATGTTCAGTCATTTTTGGATCTCTATTTACAGCACCCTGAGGCTGCAGTTTGAATTTTGAGCCACGTTCTGCAAGGGCACAGCACCCTGAGGATGAATTCTGAGCCACCCTGGGATATATTTACAGCACCATGAGGATGGGCTTGGAAATTCTTAGCGATTCCTGTGCAAGCCTGCAGCACAACAAGGCTGAGTTTTGAACTCTTAGTCCTTTTTTGGGCTACATTTACAGCACCATGAGGATGGATTCTGACCTTTGGCCACTTCCTCTAAGTTTCCAGCAGGAAGAAGGATGCATTTGCAATTTTCAGCCTGTTTTCTATAGATATTTAAAGCACCAGGAGGGTGGGGGTTGAGTTTCCAGCCACGCTCTGCAAGTTTGCAGCACAAGGAGGATGGAGGGAGAATTTGTAACCATTTTTTGGGGATCAATTCACAGCACCCTCAGGATGCTTTGGGATGGTTTTGGTCATTTTTGGCTAAATTTACAGCACCATGAGGATGGATTTGATTTCTTAGCCATTTTTGGATAGATTTATAGCACCATGGGGATGGATTTTGAATTCTTAGCCATTTTGGGATAAATTTACAGCCCAACAAGAATGAGTTTTGAATTCTTAGCCATTTTTGGCTATATTTACAGCTCCATGGGGATGGATTTTGAATTCTTAGCCATTTTTGGCTAAATTTACAGCCCAACAAGGATGAGTTTTGAATTCTCAGCCATTTTTGGCTATATTTACAGCTCCATGGGGATGGATTTTGAATTCTTAGCCATTTTGGGATAAATTTACAGCCCCATGGGGATGGATTTTGAATTCTTAGCCATTTTGGGATAAATTTACAGCCCCATGGGGATGGATTTTGAATTCTTAGCCATTTTTGGCTAAATTTACAGCCCAACAAGGATGAGTTTTGAATTCTTAGCCCTTTTTGGCTATATTTACAGCCACATGGGGATGGATTTTGACTTCTTAGCCATTCCTGTACAAGCCTGCAGCACAACAGGGCTGAGTTTTGAATTCCCAGTCCTTTTTGGACAGGTTCACTGCACCATGAGGATGGACTGTGAGTTTTTAGCCACCTTCTGTAAGTTTGCAGCACACTGAGGATGCATTTTGCATTCTTAGCCCTTTTCTACAAGCTTACAGCACCAGGAGGATGTTTCCCACGACCCAGGATCAATTCCACAGCAATCAAGCCACAAATGCCCAGACAGTGCCCCAACTTTGTCCTTCCAGGAGTCATTTGGTGTCCCTGCCTCCCTCTGGCAGGCACCCAAAGCGCTCTGCCTCCCCCTCCCCAGCTCTCCTCATTCATTCCCTATTCCCTCAGGTGGTTCCTCTTTGCTAATGCCCAAATGGCATCAACCTGTTGTTCAGCCCAGCCATGAAAAGGCAGAGAGCCTGCTGGCTAATTTACCAAGGGATTAAAGCCCTCAAACCACTTCAAGCTGTTACTCTGTCTCCGTGGGCAAAGCCTGCCCCTGCCAGCCACCGGGGAGGGAACAAATAAACTCATTTGAAGCAAGGCAAAATCAGGATGAGGAAGGATTGCAACAGCAAGGGCCTGCACAGGGCAGAGGAATCAGCTGCAGCCGTTTGGAGCCTAAAAGCTGGGAAAGTGGGGACTCCCCGGTGGGGTGATGGTGCAAGGGGAGGTGTTTGCCTTTGAATGGGCCCAGATTGTGGCTGCTAATGAAACCTGAGGCTCTGCTGACACAAACCATGGCCTGCTGCTTGCAGCCCCTGCTCAGAGCTCTGCTCCACTCTGGTTTACCTCCTTTGTGAAAAACATATTGCACTCACAGGATCACAGCATCAGAGACTGGCTTGGAAGGGACCTTAAAGGGCATCTAGTTCCAACCCCCTTGCTATGGGCTGGGACACCTCCTCCTACAGCAGGGCCCTTGCTCAAGGGGCTCATCCAGCCTGGCTTTCATCACTCCCAGCCCTGGTGCCTCCACAGCTTCTCTGGGCAACCTGTCCCAGTGCCTCAGCACCCTCTTGGGGAAGGATTTCTTCCTCATGTCCAATGTAAATCCAGTTTGAAGCCATCACCTCTCATCCTGTTGCTCTGTGAAGAAGCTGGGTGGATTTTGATGCTAACAAGGGACAGAGGGGGAGGACTGCAGTCACAGCTTCAAAAAGGGTTTGGGTGGGAAAGGACCTTCCAAGGTCACCCAGCCCAACCCCCCTGCAGCCATCAGGGACACTGCAGCTGGAGCAGGCTGCTCACAGCCCCAGACAACCTGACCTGGAGTGCTGCCAGGGATGGGGCATCCACCACCTTCCTGAGCAAGCTGGGGCCAGGCTCAGTGTCAAACATTTCTTCCTTCTCTCCAGTCTGAATCTCCCTCTTTTAGTTTCAAACCATCCCCCCCTTGTCCTGCCCCCTCAGGCCCTGCTCAAAAGCCTGTCCCCAGCAATGGTCACTGCAGTGGTCACTGCAGCCTCTTTCCCTAAGGACGTGGTGGCTGCAGACTGCTCCTCTGGACACCCCCAGGAGAGTTCAGGTGACAGAATTAACAATGTTTGTCAGCCTTGGCAGGAGCAAGGCTGTCAGGGAGGGAAGGTGATGTCTGCACACCCCTAAAACCAGCTTTAAGCTCTCACCTCAGCTTTGTGATGACCACAGAACCACAGGATGGCTCTAGGTCATCGGCTCCAACCTCCCTGCCACGCATCCAAGCAAGCAGCTGAGGGCAGGATCCAGCCCACGCCGGCTCCCCAGTCCTTGCCACTTTCTTTTTCTCCCCCTCACCACTTTAATAAGCAGCAAAGCCATGAGGTTTTTCCACTGTACAAAGGCAGGTGCAGTGATTCATAACTGTTTCATAATTAAAATTTTATGGCAAATAGATCCAGCCATCAGTCATCCCAGCCTGGGCCTCCACAAAGAGGGGGATTTCAATCTCTAAGGCCAGGCAGCGGTGTAGGAGCTAGAAAAACACATTTCAAGGGAGTTATTGAAGTGGGGAAGCAAAAGTTGGTTGTGTGTGTGTGTGCTGGGGTTTTTTTTTTCTTAATCAAATAGAGTGTGGATTATGAATTTGTCTGCCACATTGCAGCAGCTCCCTATGGTGACTGATGTGTGAAAGAGGAGAAGAAATATTGCTCTTTCCTTTTTCTTCTTCCAGTGGGATATCAATAACGTGAGGTGGTAGTTCTGGTACCCTCCCCACGGCAGCAAGAGAGCTTTGCTGGAATGAAAAATGCCAGGAAAGGAGCCCCAAAGCCCTGCCACTGCCAGAGGGATCTCTGACACTCTACTCTCAAACTGCTGTGCATTGGGGTTTGCCAGGCAGCACAGAATGCCAGTGGGGGGGGGGCGTTGGAAGGGACCTCTGGAGCTCAGCCAGTCCAAGCCCCCTGCTAAAGCAGGGCACCCACAGCAGCTTGCCCAGCAGCACCATGGCAGTGGATGGGGCCAGGACTCTGCCCAGTGGTGCCCAGGGACACGCCAAGGGGCAAGGGGCACAAAGTGGAACCCAGGAGGTTCCATGTGAGCAGGAGAAAGTTGTTGGGTGTGAAGGTGCTGGAGGCCTGGGAGCAGGCTGCCCAGAGAGGTTGTGGAGTCTCCTGGTGTGGAGAGCTTCCAACCCACCTGGGCATGGTGAGGATGTGCACTGACAGCTCAGAAGGCAGCAGCAGGGTCCTAGGCTACATTAACAGAAGTGGGACCAGCAGGACAGGGAAGGATTCTGCCACTCTGTTCTGCTGAGACCCCACCTGCAGCACTGCCTCCAGCTCTGAGGGTCCTGAACACAAGAGGGACATGGAACTGCTGGTGTGAGTCCAGAGAAGACCACAAAGGTGATCAGAGGCTGGAGAACCTCCCCTGTGGGGACAGGCTGGGAGAGTTGTGGTTGTTCAGCCTGGAGAAGAGAGGGCTCCAGGGAGACCTCAGAGCAGCCTTCCAGGATTTGGAAAGGGCTACAAGAAAGCTGGGGAGGGATTTTTCACAAGGCCTTGTAGTGCTAGGAGAGACAATGCTTTGAGCTGGGAGAGGGGATTGAGACTGGCACAGGCTGCCCAGGGAGGCTGTGGCTGCCTCCTCCCTGGAGGTGTTCAAGGCCAGGCTGGATGGGGTCCTGAGCAATCTGATCTAGAAGGTGTCCCTGCCCATGGCAGGGGCTTGGAACTCAATGATGCATGAAGGGCAGACCTTCTGGCTCTCTACAGCTCCTTGCAAGGAGGCTGGAGCCAGGTGGGGGTTGCTCTCTTCTTCCAGGTAACAAGTGACAGGACAAGAAATGGTCTCAAGTTGCACCAGGGGAGGTTTAAATTTGGCATAAGAATAAACTTCTTGGCTGAAAGGTTCTCAGCCACAGGCCCAGGCTGCCCAGGGAGGTGGCTGAATCCCCATCCCTGGAGGTGCTCAAAAGCTGCAGAGATGTGGTGCTGAGGGCCATGGGTTACCCCCAGCCTTGGCAGAGCTGGAGAATGGTCGCACTGGATGATCTTAAAGGTCTTTTCCAACTAAAATGATTCCATGATCTTTAAGGTCCCTTCCAACCCAAACCATTCCATGATTCTATGGCTCCATGAAACACCTCTTCCTGCAGGGAAAAGCTTGTAAGTAGAGATTCTTCTCAGGATAAAGATTTCCTGATGCTCAGACAGTCATTTTGGTTTCCTTCACGTGAGTCTAAGTTCAAAACCCAGCTTCATTACCCATTTAACCTCGTGTCACATTTGTTAGTTTCACTTAAAGGAGTGAAAATGTCTCCCTGGAGAAAACAACCTGCCTGTGCTTTCAGCCCAAATAAAGAAGGATGGGGGGGGCAGGGGAGAGAAAGGCTAAACAGCAGCCTTGCTGTTCCAACAAACTCTTATTACATGCTTCACCAGTCCATTAAAGAGAGTAATTGAATCAGTTTGTATTTTCCCAGTGAAATCTCATTCAGAGAAATGCTATTGCCAGCTATCTAAATAGTAAATACTTATTATCGGCTCCAAATGAGGTTTGGCTTGCCAAGGGCAAACCCGGCGCTGTTATTGCCGTGCTCTGCCAGGGAGACGAGAAGTTAAAAAGGTTATAAAGAGACCATTAGCGTCACGGGAGCCTCGTGGCAGGGCTCAGAGGCGCTTAGTAACTGAGAGGCTTCCTCCCAGCGGGGGCAGCACCCAGCGCGGCCGCAGCGCTCCGGGCTCGCTGCTGCTAGCGCCACCGGGGCCAGCTGAAGGCTGCGAACGGAGCTGCTGAGGGGCACAGCTCCTTCTAGCAGCCGCTGCCAGCATGGGCTCACAGCATGTTAGAAGTTGGAAGGGGCCTCAAGAGATATCGGGTCCGACCCCCTGCCAGAGCAGGATCACTTAGGGTACTCTGCCCAGGAATGCATCCGGGTGGGTTTTGGAAGCCTGCGGAGGAGGAGGCTCCACAACCTCCCTGGGCAGCCTGCTCCAAGCTGCTGAGTAGCAGACAGCTTAAAGGCAGATGGAGAAGTGTGACCAGCAGCACAGGGAGGGGATTCTGCCTCTCATTTCTGCTCTGCTCAGCCCCCACCTGCAGCACTGCAGCCACCTTCTCCAAGCAGGCTTAAGCCCACAACTGAAAACTGAAGCTGGACTTTGGGGGTTAACCAAACTGGGCCAGGCAGGGCACAAAAGGGGCAAACACTGCCAGGGTTTGCCCAAAGAGGTGGTAAACGCCCCCTCAGCCTGGAGGAGGGAAGGCTCAAAGGAGACCTTCTGGTGGCCTTTCAGGACTTAAAGAGGTTGATTAGAAAGGGGACAGACTCCTGAGCAGGGCCTGTTGTGACAGGACAAGGGGGGATGGTTCGAACTGCAAGGGGGAGATTCAGACTGGAGGGAAGGGAGACGTTTTTTATGCTGAGGGTGGTGAGACCCTCATGGGCCAACGTTGCCCAGATTGGTGGTAGGAGCCTCGTCCCTGCAAGCAGGGTCAGGTCGTTTGGGGCTCTGAGCAAGCTGCTGTGGTGGCAGATATCCCTGCTGACTGCAGGGGCGCTGGGCTGGGTGAGCTTGAAAAGTCCCTTCCAAGCCAAAGCATTCTGTGAGTCTCTGACTCCTCCTCTGAATGGTTTGTATCTGCCACTCCCCTGCTCCAGCAACTGCCAAACGCTGTCTGTGCTGTTCTTATCAGTCCTTACAAAGCATCCAGGCTGCTGTTTTAGCTCAGAGCTCAGCCTCTCCCTCTGCCTTGCACACTCTTTGGTTTGGGATCAAAAGCAGCTTGCTGGTGCTTGTTCAGGTCTCCCTGCATGGCTGAAGACCAGACAAGGCATTAGGAGTTTGAAATGCTGCAGGCAGATATCGCTCTAGGCAGTGAGTGTTCAGTTTATTCATCAGATATTTGGGAGGTTGTTGTTTTTTTAATGAGTAAACTCTCTTCAGAGGTGGTTATGTGAAGCCCCAGAGCAGGCAGGGCTTCAGGCAGGTACTGTCATCAAACAGCAAACACTCATTTGTCTTTAGAGAAAGTTATTAATGCCTACAAGAAGCTCCTTCAAGTAGCTGAGACTGGAGATGTACTCCAGACTTTCACACAATTCTGTGGCATGAGTTAGCTGGGCTGCTGGAGGAGGGCAAAAGGGAGTTTCAGGGCCAGAAACAGGCAGTATCCCACCACAGACCAAAGTGCTGTGCTTGCATAGAACGGGTTGGATTGGCAGGGACCTTAAAGACCATCCAGTTCCAGCCCCCTGCCATGGGCAGGGACACCTCCCACTAGCCCAGGTTGCTCAAGGCCTCATCCAGCCTGGCTTTGACTATCTCTAGGCTTAGAGTCTCCACAACTTCTCTGAGCAATCTTTTCCAGTGTCTCACCACCCCCCTGAGGGAGAATTTCTTCCTAGTGTCTAATGTCAGTTGAGCTTCTTCCAGTGTGAAGTGTGAACACAAAACACCCCACAACTAAATAATGCCTATTTTAACCAAAATTCATAGAGTCACAGACTAGGAACCTTAAAACTCACCCAGTTCCAACCCCCTGCCATGGGCAGGGACACCTCCCACCAACCCAGGGTGCTCAAGGCCTCATCCAGCCTAGCCTTGAACACCCCTAGGGAGGGGACATCCACAGCCTCCCTGGCCAAGCTGTGTCTCCCCACCCTCCTGGGGAAGAATTTCCTCCTAATGTGCAATCTAAATCCAGCTTCTCCCGGTTTGAAGCCATCACTCCTCATGCTGTCACTCCACACCTTAGTCACAAGTCCCTCTCCAGCAGCCCCTTTTAAATCCTGGAGGGCTGCTCTCAGGTCTCCCTGGGGACCTTACTGGAAAACCAACAATGCCTCTTTTAATCAGAATCCTCACTGGCAGAGCCCTGAGCCTGAGCAGCTCCTCTTAAGCCACACCAAAGCTCTGTGGATGTGGTACTCGGGGAGGCAGTTTCATGGTAGGAGCAGCAGGACCGTGAGTTCGAGGCAGGCGGTTGGACTTGATGATCTCAGAGGTCTCTTCCAACCTCAACAGCTCTGTGATTAGATGAGAGTTGCTCATCTTTCTACGAAGCCTAACACAGCCCTGGGGGGAGGGGGGAGAAGACAAGGAAAAACCCAAGCCTTTGCCAAACACCCACCGCTGGATCCGGAGATTTATTCAGTCGCCGCCTCATAATCATCTCTAACCCTAATGGGACACGAATGCATTTCATCACAGATGAAAATCTTCAGCCACTGCTCAAATGAAAACCCCCAAAATTATTACAATCCCCCTCGCCCTGCCTCGCAGCAGCATTAATCAGAAATCATAATAAATCCACATGCTCCTGCAGACAGCACATTACTCAGGCAGCCCTCCGCCGCCGCCACGCTGACGAATGGGCTCCCAGTTGGAAGGGTCAATCATAAACTCATCAAATGCTTCATTTCATTTCTTAATTTGGACAAACACAATTTGTTTATGGGAAAGAGATCAGGTGTGCTTGAATGACTAATGGCTGGGAAACCAAACTCCATTAATCAGCTCCTGATTACGAATGACTCCGAGATTGTTTGTTCTAATTCCGTTCATTTGGGCCAACAAAGGAAACAAGAGCGGAAGGGAAGCGCTGGGAGAAAGTGGCACACTTGGGGCTCCAGATCTAATAAACCTGTGATAAATACCCTTTCAATAACTGTAAAACAGGGATTTCATTGCCCACATTAAATGCTACTCTTGGAATGAGTCAAAAAGGGGGAAAAAAAGGAGAAGAAATGAATAGGTTTGATTTGCAAGGAGGTGGTGGAGGCACAGAAGAGGAGCTTCAGGTGTGGGAGGCCATCGGTGCCAATTCAGAGCAGGGTGCTGCTGAGTCAGGGTCTGTGCAGTCACTAGATCCCATCCAAGGGGTTGTTCAAGGCCCCATCCAACCTGGCTTCGAGCACCTCTAGGCATGGAGCCTCCACAACTTCTCTGAGCAACCTGTTCCAGGGTCTCACCACCTTCCTGGGGGAGAATTTCTTCCCAAAGTCTAACCTCAGCTGAGCTTCTTCCACTTCGATGTATGAAAAGAAAACCAACTATGCCTATTTTAACCAAAACTCATAGATCCATAGAAGGGCTTGGGTTGGAAAGGACAACAAAGATCATCTGGTTCCAACCCCCTGCCATGGGCAGGGACACCTTCCACCAGCCCTGGTTGCTCAAGGCTTCATCCAACCTTGCCTGAGGAGGAGACAGCCACACTTCCTAAAAGCATGACCATGAAAAGCCCAAGAGTGGCAGCTTTGGATTCCCACTCCCTGTGAAGAATTTCAAGACATCAATGCAACACTGAGTTGCTGGAGTGTGCCCAGAGAAAGGCAACCACGCTGGGGAACAGGGCTGGGGAGGAGCAGCTGAGGGAGCTGGGGGTGGTCAGCCTGGAGAAGAGGAAGCTGAGGGGAGACCTCATTGCTCTCTGCAGCTCTCTGAGAGGAGGTTGCAGTGAGGTGAGGGTTGGCCTCTTCTCTCCAGTATCAGGTGACAGAATGAGAAGAAATGGCCTCAAGTTGTGCCAGGGGAGGGTTAGGTTGGAGATGAAGAAAAATTCTTTTGCTGCAAGAGAGGTCAAGGATTGGCACAGGCTGCCCAGGGAGGTGGTGGAGTCCCCAGCCCTGGAGGGGTTCCCGAAACCTGTGGCCATGGCACAGGCCCTAAAGTCTGATCATTTTAGGAGTCATCAGAATCAGCACAGACACCACTGCCCCAGGGAGACCTCCTGGTGGCCTTTCAGGACTTTAAGCAGACAATCAGAAAGCTGGGGACAGACTTTTGAGCACGGCCTGTTGGGACAGAACAAGGAGGGATGGTTTGAACTGAAAGGGGGAGATTCACAGTGAAGAGAAGGGAGAAATGTCTTCCACTGAGGGTGGTGAGAGTCTGGCCCAGGTTGCCCAGAGAGGTGGGAGATTCCCCATCCCTGGAACCATTGCAGGTCAGGTTGTTTGGGGCTCTGAGCATCCTGCCCTAGCTGCAGATGTCCCTGCAGGCTGCAGGGGGGTTGGACTGGGTGAGCTTGGTAGGTCCCTTCCAACCTGAAGCATTCTGTGATGCTGTCACATCAGATCTTAGGAGCCCACATTCTGCCTAATGCTTGACTGGCCAAGGCAGGCACCTCTGCAGAGAGGAGAAGCAGGCCAGACTGGGTGCAACGTGAGAGAGAGAAACGTTTTGCTGGCACAGGAAGACAAAACAGCTCCCCAGGGGCCTGCTGCGAGAGGCGCGAGCCCCGCCGCCGCCCGCGCTCGGGGCAGCCCAAGCAGGGCGCCACAATTACTGAGCAAAGTTGCTCAAGCTGAATGGATGTGAAAAAACTTCAGCTAACTGGGGAAAAAAATTGTCTTTGACTGAAGATCAAGAGCAGGACTGCAAGATTCATCTGCACATAATTAGCAGACATATTTGCATCAAAATCACCTAGACCATATGGTACAAGCTTCCTGCAAACCCATTAGCGAGGATGGGAGGCTGAGATACTTCTGGGGGGTTTGGTAGCACACACACACAGAGGCACAAAACAGAGTAACACACACAGACACACACACACACACACATAAAGGTCTCAGATGAAAAATGAATACATCTGACACCAACATTCTGCAGGCTTGAGAATCCTTTCTCAAGGCACTCAGTGGCCATTCACTAACACAGGGACTGGAAAGGCTACTTCCAGGCTCTGGTTTACAGCCTGCAAGCCCTAAATCAGCAAACACTCATTGAAGGGGGGGGGGAAATCAGCAGCGTGCAAAAATGGTTCCAGAAATAGAGTTTTCATCTCTGGGATGGACCTAGAAGAGGTTCAGGAGGCAAACAGCTTCTAGACACTGAGACAGTGGCATCACATAGGGCAAAAGTCAGCGCTTTGGGTTTTAGTCTCTGCCTACAGTGGTTGAATTCCTCCCTATTTTTGTCAACAGTGGTGAAAATGTATTGACTACTGAAGCAGTTATTGATACCTTCACTGATATTTTATTCTCTGCCTAAATTGGTTTAATTATTCTCTGTTTTTCTCTACAGTGATGAAAATGACTCAAAATTACCTCAATTGGTGTAATTATTCTCTGTTTTTCCCCACAATGAAGAAGATTAATTAATGCTTCAAATCATTACTGATGCCTTCAACCATATTTTATTCTCTACCTAAATCTGCTTAATTCTTCCCCATTTTTGCTCAGCAATCATGAAGATTCATTAATTACTGAAATAACTGGTGATGTATTCAGGGACATTGTAGTCTCTACTTAAATTTGTTTCATTGCTCTTCACCTTTCTCACGAATAAGGGAAATCAATCAATTATTGAAGTAATTATTGATACATTCAAATATCTTTTCTTCTCTACTTAAACTGCTCTCTGTTTTTCCCCAAAAGGATGAAAGTGAATCAGTTTTTGAAGTAATTATTGACATATTCAAACATCTTTCATTCTCTACTTCAGTTTGTTCAGTTATTCTCCATTTTCCCCAATCATAAGGAAAGTCAATTAATTACTGAAGCAATCAACGATATTTTCCATATTTCCCATTTGATTCTCCACCTCAGTCCCTTGAATTCTCCCCTAGCTTTGCCAGCAAGCACCAAGTGAATTGTTGAAGCCACTATTGATGTGTTCAAACAGATTTTGGTTCTCTGACTCACTCTGGTTAATTATTCTCCATTCTTGCCAGCGATGCTGGGAAATTAATGAATTATTGAAGTCATTATTGAGACCTTTACATGAATTTCATTCTCTACCTGAATTTGTTTAATTATTCCCCATTTTTCTCAAAAATGATGAAAATGAATTAATTATTGAAGCAGCCATTGATACCTCCAAACACCTTCCTGCCTTGGTTGGATTATTCTCCATTTTTCTCAGCACTGATGGAAATGAATTAATTATTGAAGCAATTATTGATATGCTCAAGCACATTTTATTCCCTACCTCCAGCTGTTTAATTATTCCCCATTTTTCTCAACAACTATGAAATTTAATCAATTATTGATACATTCACACATATTTTATTCCCTACCCAAATCTGTTTAACTCTTCCCCATTTTTGTTTCAAGCCACGATGAAATTCGATTAATTATTGAAGCAATTATTGATACATTCAAGCATATTTGATTCCCTACCTAAATCTGTTTCATTATTCCCTATTTTTGCCAACAGTGATGGAAATGAATTAATTATTGAAGCCATTATTGATCAGTGAAGCCTCTGCTTTCCTCACCAGTGACACAAACCAGCTGTGCTTGTACTCTTTAAGGACCAGAGCATTAATATGTTAAATAAAGAAGAGTCACTATTTGGAGTCATGATTCTTTTTGTGTCAGTACTCTTTGCTTGTCACTTTGCAAGCAGCAAGAGGGAACTTTCTGAGTGCTTTAGTGAGGCTATGCAGCTTTGCCCGCAAATTAGGAGCAAGTAATACATAGAATCCATAGAATAAACCAGGTTGGAAGAGACCTTCAAGATCACCGCGTCCAACCCATCAACCAATCCAACACCACCCAAACATCTAACCCATGGCACCAAGCACCCCATCAAGTCTTCTCCTGAAAACCTCCAGTGATGGTGACTCCACCACCTCCCCAGGCAGCCCATTCCAATGGGCAATCACTCTCTCTGTATAGAACTTCTTCCTAACATCCAGCCTGAACCTCCCCTGGCGCAGCCTGAGACTGTGTCCTCTTGTTCTGGTACTGGCCGCCTGGGAGAAGAGACCAACATCCGTCTGTCTACAGCCTCCCTTCAGGTAGTTGTAGAGAGCAATAAGGTCACCCCTGAGTCTCCTCTTCTCCAGGCTAAGCAACCCCAGCTCCCTCAGCCTCTCCTCGTAGGGCTGTGTTCCAAACCCCTCACCAACTTTGTTGCTCTTCTCTGGACTCGTTCCAGCAAGTCAACCTCCTTCCTAAACTGAGGGGCCCAGAACTGGACACAGGACTCGAGGTGCGGCCTAACCAGTGCAGTGTACAGGGGCAGAATGACCTCCCTGCTCCTGCTGGCCACACTGTTCCTGATGCAGGCCAGGATGCCATTGGCCCTCTTAGCTGCCTGGGCACACTGCAGGCTCATGTTCAGCCTACCATCAACCAGCACCCCCAGGTCCCTCTCCACCTGGCTGCTCTCAGCCACTCTGACCCCAGCCTGTAGCTCTGCATGGGGTTGCTGTGGCCAATGTGCAGAACCTGGCACTTGGATGTGTTCAATCTCATGCCTTGGACTCTGCCCATCTGCCCAGCCTGTCGAGGTCCCTCTGCAGAGCCTCTCTACCCTCCAGCAGATCAACTCCTGCCCCCAGCTTGGTGTCGTCAGCAAATTTACTGATGATGGACTCGATGCCCTTGTCCAGATCATCAATAAAGATGTTAAAAGCATGGGGCCCAGCACTGATCCCTGGGGCACACCACTGGGGCCTGGCTGCCAGCTGGATGTGGCACCATTCACCACCACTCTCTGGGCTCAGCCTCCAGCCAGTTCCTAACCCACTGCAGTGTGCTCCCATCCGTGAAGAAATGCACTTCAGGTCCAGCTGCACAAGCGCTCAGGCACAGCCAGGGAGCTATTTGGTGGAGCTTGTCCAGGGGAGTTCAAATGTTGCTCTGCACCCTCCAGAAATGAAGTCATAAAGCATCTGCAATTCTCATCTGATGCACAGTGTCAAAAATTAGCTGCCATAAAGTTAGCCCAGATTCATTTCCTTGGTAGATTTTTTTTCTCCCAGCCCTTTAATTCTTCGATCCCTCAGAGAGGGTTTGACAATGCTCCTTCTGCTGATGTCACCCAAATGGGTTTTGACACAGAGATCTGCTGAGTAGGAGTCAGCCCTTGACCTAGGAACTGGGTTCACTAACTCCATAATTAGATGTTTCCTGCATTAGCTATTTTCAAGAGTAGGATAAAAATCTTCCACCTGGAGCAGAAGGCTGCACCATGAAAACTCTAAGCTGAGGATGTGCACCTGCCACAGTGACACTGAGTGGAAGTGAGAAGAGGAAAACCAAAGGAAGGAAGCATCAAGAGAAGTGTGGCCAGCAGGGCCAGGGAGGGGGTTCTCCCCCTCTGCTCCACTCTGCTGAGACCACAGCTGGAGCTCTGGGGCCAGTTCTGGAGCCTCTGTGCCAGGAAGGATCTGGAGGGGCTGGAAGGTATCCAGAGCAGGGCCAGGAGGAGGAGCAGAGGGCTGGAGCTGCTCTGCTGTGAGGACAGACTGAGGGAGCTGGGGTTGTGCAGGCTGGAGAGGAGAAGGCTCCCAGGAGACCTCATTGTGCCCTTCCAGGATCTGAAAGGGACTACAGGAAAGCTGGGGAGGGACTTGTGAGGGAAGGCCAGGCTGGATGTGGCTGTGAGCAACCTGCTGTGGTGTGAGGTGTCCCTGCCCATGGCAGGGGGTTGGAACTGGATGATCCTTGAGGTCCCTTCCAGCCCTGACAGTTCTGTGATTCTATGATTCTGTGATTGCAGGAGGTGTGAGCTAACCTGGAGAATATGAAAACAGGACTGCTGCTGGAGGAACCAATGTTCAGGTCCTTATGCAAAGGCTGAGCTCACAGCCCTGGAGTGCCTTTGTTGAAGCTGCAGAAAGCTACACAACCTTTTGCTCCACAACTGGAAGAGAGAGCATTCAGTATGTCAGGTGGCAGCAGAGGGAAAGCAGACTGCACAGCCTGGGTGGGTGCCTTGGCTGTATCTCACAGAATCATTTGGCTGAAGAGACCTTCATGGTCATAGAGTTCAAGCCTTCCCCCAGCACTGCCAGCTCAGCACCAAACCATGGCCCCCAGCACTACCTCTCCACAGCTTTGAAACCCCTCCAGGGATGGAGACTCCACCACTGCCCTGGGCAGCCTGGGCCAGGCCTGGACAACCCTTTTGGGGAAGAAACTGTTCCTCATGTCCAACCTAAACCTCCCCTGGAGCTACTTAAGGCTGTTTCCACACAAATATCATTGCCATTTATTTATGTCTGGAGGACCTGAGGCAGGGAAAACCACAACAAACATCACAGGCACAGGCTGGTGCAGACTCACTACAGACCAAAACCCCCATCAGGGTTCAGAGCTCTGTAGGCACTGAAAGAACCACCCCAGCTTCCTCTTCTGTGGATCCTTCAGACAGCAAATGTTTACCAGAAATTCAAACCCAGGCCATCAAGTTTTCAGCAGGAAGAACACAGAGAGCAAACCCAGCAGCAGAACCCCCACCATCAAACCCAGAAGTCCATCAGCATTTTGCAGGGCTGGTGCTCAGGACCAAGCACCAAGAAAAGGGAACCTTCTCCTGCTCCTTGCCAGCTGCCTGCCTCGCTGCTTTGCATAGCTGAGAAAAAGAGCCAAGCAGAGGCCATCCTATTTAACTAACCAGTTTTTATTAAAGGCAAAGAAAAGCAAGAATCTATGAAGTGGCAAGTGATCCTATTAGTTCCACCAGACTAAAATCATACAGGCTACGTATGTGGTCCTTCCAGCCACATCTGTTATCAGCCATTTTGATACCAGAAAGTAGAGAATCTTTGACTCTATTTAGCACTGAGTGCACAGGAGGGTTTTTCTTTTGCCTCCCCACCAACCTCCTACAAAGGGTAGGTTTTATTAGAAATGCAAAAAGAAGGGGGGGAAAAAAAACCCCACACCAAAAAAAAGAGGATTCTCTACAAGTGGCATTTCCACAGCAGCTCAGCTCAGGCCAAGCCAGTTGTTCCATTCCACCATTTTTTCCCCCCCCTCTCTTTAAGGAAGATGTGAAAGGGAATAAAGGGGCAGGGTAGGGAATTCCAGGGAGCCATCTGATACAGTCTTAATTCAAAGCTAATGAGTTCAATATCCAATAGCCAGAACTGCTGCCAAACAGCTCTGATAAACGCTGAAGGCTCCTGAGCTGCGTTCAAGCGACTCTGACTGCGCCTCGCTCGTGCCAGGGCAGTGCCTGGGCTCCAGGGCTGCCTTTCAATGGGAACTCCACCGAGGACCCTTTGCACACAAAGTGCTCTACTCCCGAGTGCTCTTTCAGCAACTGACTGAAATGCAGATCCCCCCCCTGCAAAAACCCCAACAGATCAGTCACTTATTTCAACTCTGGACCTTTGAAAACCCACATCAGTTGCCTTTTGTCATCATCTCTGTACAGAGAGTAAGAATCTTCTGCTACTTGGGTGATTTGGAACTCCCACCTGCCACTTGCCAGCAATACAGCTGTGGAACACCCATCCCTATTTGAGCCTTTCTGAGGAAACACAGGGGCCACACAACAATTCATGGCACGAATTAAACAGATTTCAGGCCTTCCTGGGTGTTTTTACGGAGGGGTTTTAGGAAGGTTAGGATTTGCTGGGGGGCAAACTCTTCCCCCCTTAAAATCGGCAGTCAGGAGCAAGCCAGCCTTTAACTCCCATCCTTCCCTGCCGCTCCGGCTTCTCGGTAATGAAGTCTGGGAAAGAAATCACAGACACCCAAGTGGTTTGGCAACTGTAAGTGACAGAAGCTCAGCTAAATCCTCTGTTTACACTGGGGATTAGGCAGGGAGATTGTGCGCCGCGCACTGAGCTGGCGATGGTCAAGGGAAGCTGCTCCCCGGCAGCCCGTGGGCAGCGGCACAAAGCCCCGGCCTGGTAGGAAGTGACCCATAAACCTATCCCTACCAAGGATTTACACAAAGCCAGTCTGCCTCAGAGAAGCTCCATATGACCATTAACTGGCCTGCAAGGCCTGCCAGGAGGCCTAATTACAGGCCTACAGAGCCCAATAACAAAAGCTGAAGAGCTTTAGCCTAGGGATGATCTGCTTTATACTGACTTGAGAGAGTCCATATAGAGTGGCGAAAAAGAAAGAGGTTTAGCTGGAAAATTCTCCCGAGAGACAAAGCTTTGTCCCTAAGTCTGCAAGGCCCACATGCAACATACTTCAGATAGGCTTAAACATACCAGCCTCTCAAAATTAACATTCAACTACTGCCTGCTTAACATCTGCTCAAACACAGCGAGTTGCTGCGATATTGTTAGAAGATGCTGAAAAGGCTTTCTGCTGGGGGGAGAGAAACAGAGATGCAGGGCTGAGACCAACAACTTCTGCTGAGCCACACTCTCCACAAAGCAAAATCAGCTGCCTTAAAATGCAAGGAGAAGGAAGAGGTTGGCATTAGGCTACAGCCACACAGGGGAGGAAAAAGCAAAATTTGGCAACAAAGGAAAAATCATCGAGGGGAAAACAATTACTGAGCTAAGAAATCATTGCCCGAGGAAATGATAGCCCAAAGAAATGATAGCCCAAAGAATCATTGACCAGTGAGATTATTTACCACAGTTGTATCACAGAGTGATTATTGACCAAAGAAATTGTTTACCAAAGACATCATTTACCAAAGAAATCATTGACCAAGGAAATTATATCCCAAAGAAATTGGTTACCAAAGAAGTTCTATCCCAAAGAGATTATTGACCAAAGAAATTATTGACCAAAGAAGCTACTGACCAAGAAATTTACCAAAGAAATTATTTATCAAGGAACTTATTTACCAAAGAAATTGTTTACCAAAGAAATTGTTGACCAAAGAAATTGTTGACCAAAGAAATTGTTGACCAAAGAAATTGTTGACCAAAGAAATTGCTGACCAAAGAAATTGCTGACCAAAGAAATTGCACCACAAGCAAGTTATTAGCCAAAGAAATTATTGACCACAGAAATTATTTAACACATAAATTATTGACCAAAGGAGTTCCTGACCAAAGAAATTACTTCCCAAATGAAGTTTATATCCCAAAGAGATTGCATCACAGAGACTTGTATCACAGAGAAATTACATCACAAAGAAAAGAATTGTATCACCAAGAATTATAGTTCCCCCCCCTCCCCCCAAAGAGATAATTACCAAAAGATAATTATTTAACAAGGAAAAGAAATTATTTAAGCAACCAAAGAAATTATTTGGCAACCAAAGAAATTATTTAACGACTAAAATTACTTCACAGCAACAAAATTACTTCCAAAATGATTTATCAGAGGAAAAATTGTATGTGACAAACGATGCAGCAAAGGCAGCGCCAACCAAGGGCTTGGGGACAACCTGACATCATTATCTGCCCTGGATGAACTGATGGGCAGCTTCCCCTCCTCCCCTCACAACCCCAGGTGAAGAGTGTTCACTTTACCAGCTGCCCCACAACGAGACCCCAAGAGTCACAATTTCCATCCCTCCCCCCCCAAAAAATCACCAAATCCATCAGCTGAAGCTGTTGGCTTCCTCTTGCCTCCCAGAGCAATCAGGTGTCGCTTCCTACACTAACACCTGGGGCAGCCTTTCAAAGCAGGTACCAAATATCCACGATTCCTGCTGGGGCTGATCCCTTGGTTGCTGGCCCTACCTGCTCTGGTGATGAAGGAAGCAGGGAGGAGCAAAGGGCACACAATGAGACAGAAATAGCTTTCTAAATCCAGGGCTGCTGTCCTAGGACAGGAACAGCTGCCATGCTGAGAGCACTTCCAAACCTCTCTCATGCTAATCCATAACACTACTCCTGTATTTCCCTACCTCTCTCTCTCATGCTAATCCATAACACTACTCCTGTATTTCCCTACCTCTCTCTCTCGTGCTAATCCATAACACTACTCCTGTATTTCCCTACCTCTCTCTCTCATGCTAATCCATAACACTACTCCTGTATTTCCCTACCTCTCTCTCTTGTGCTAATCCATAACACTACTCCTGTATTTCCCTACCTCTCTCTCTTGTGCTAATCCATAACACTACTCCTGTATTTCCCTACCTCTCTCTTGTGCTAATCCATAACACTACTCCTGTATTTCCCTACCTCTCTCTCTTGTGCTAATCCATAACACTACTCCTGTATTTCCCTACCTCTCTCTCTTGTGCTAATCCATAACACTACTCCTGTATTTCCCTACCTCTCTCTCTCATGCTAATCCATAACACTACTCCTGTATTTCCCTACCTCTCTCTCTCATGCTAATCCATAACACTACTCCTGTATTTTCCTGCACCACTTTCTCTTGCCTCAAAAGCCACAGGGATGAAGCCAAGTTAATTTCCATGTCAATAGGGGGATGTGAAGGGAAAAGGAAAGCGCACACACACACAAACACCTTCAGGCTGAGAAGACAACTCTAACACCACAACACTGCCCTCCACCACCACCAGAAGCAGCAAACCAAGAGCTATCCAAACCTTTTCATCCCTAAATCCTTTTGGAAGTCACATCCCTTATTAATTAATCACACCCCTCTTGGCTGCAGCTAATGCTGGCGTCTGTGGAGCTCAGCATGGAAGCAGGGTTAGCTGTTTTACCACAGAGTGTGCAATCAGCTTTGGGATTGATGCTTCCTGTGGAAAAAGGTTGGGAATTCCAGCCCTTAAATTTGAACTAAATATCCTTAAATGTTGCACTGCCCTTAAATTTGAACTAAATACCCTCAAACATTCCACTCTGCCTTCAAATTTGAACTAAATATCCTCAAATACTTCCCCTCTGAGGAAAGCAGTGACCCAATGCCTCCCCTTCAAAAGCACACATTCACATTCCATGTGAACAAGCATTTAACTGGAAAGTTGGGTGGGGAGAAATGGAATGAAATCCAACAAGGCCAAAGGTAGAGTTCTGCAATGCCATAGGCCAGGAGAGATTGGGAGCTGATCTGCTGGGAGAGCAGCTCTGGGGAAAGGAACCTGGGGGTGCTGGTGGCCAGCAGCGTGGCCAGGAGCCAGCAATGTGCCCTGGTGGCCAAGAAGGCCAAGGGCAGCCTGGGGCATCAGCAGGGCTGTGGTCAGTAGGTCAGAGAGGTTCTCCTGCCCCTCTGCTCTGCCCTGCTGAGGCCACAGCTGGAATCTTGTGTCCAGCTCTGGGCCCCTCAGCTCAAGAAGGACCTCAGGGAACTACCTGAGAGAGTCCATCCCAGAGGCACAGAGCTGCTGCAGGCAGTGGAACATCTCCTGGGAGGCCAGGCTGAGGCAGCTGGGGCTGGGAGCTGGGAGCAGAGCAGCCTGAGGGCTGCCCTCATGGCTGGCAGGGCTGGAGCCAGGCTCTGCTCAGGGATGTGCAAGGACAGCACCAGGGGCACTGGGGGCAAGCTGGAGCAGAGGAGGTGCCAGGGAACAGGAGGGAAAACTTTGTCCCTGTGAGGGTGGCAGAGCCTGGAGCAGGCTCCAGAGAGGTTGTGGAGTCTCCTCTGGAGCCTTTCCAACCCCCCTGGATGTGTTCTGGGTGCCCTGCTCTGTCTGGCTGATCTCTGGAGGTCCCTTCCAACCCCTCCCAGTCTGTGATTCTGTGGTTTGTTGCTGTGCTCAGTTTGAAGCAAGCACCTGAACTTAAGCCCTGACATCAAACAGTTATCCCTCAAGCCCATATCTTCTGCAGGTACTGAGAGAAGTTTCCACTTAAATGGTTATTGACAATAAAGAATTGCTCCTGAATTTTCATGCTGGGCTGGAGGAGCCAGGGCAGGATTCCCAGCAGTGCCAGTTAACCTGCCACCAGTCCTTAGATCTGTCTTTAATTAGTCAATACAAGTCATTAAAGCCACATTCTAATATCATTTCCAGCGAGGATAAATGTGATCAAAATTAACTTCTGCAGTCCAGCAGGGACTTGTTGTGGAGCTGCATCATTATTTACAGGCAATTTCTTTTCCCAGCAGCACACAAGTTCCATTTTTCTACTCATGCTCAGCAAACTTCACCTCCCAGCCTCTCTCTGCTTCCTCCACACAAAGCTTTCCTCTGCTGACAAAGAATTCAGAACATTTGACAGGGCTAAGGAAGAGGGAAAATGAGACAGTACCAAACTCTGTGATTCCCTGATAAGGGGCAGAGATGATCTCAGAAATTCCTGAGACCCCCAGACTTAGATAAAGCCCCATTTGGATAGTAGAGAACCAGCTGAACCCTGAGAGTCATTTATGAACAACTTGCAGCCTCAATCTAAGTTGTGACTATTTAGATCCCAGCGTGCCACAGCCCTTTTCCATGGCTCTGCAAGTGTGGGGGCCCCAGGGCACCCTGGTCTGCAACCCACAACCATCTTTTCTCCATAGCCCAGGTGTTCAGTGAAAGGCTGAGGTGTGAGAGATGTGAGCACCATCTACCAGCTGTGGGTTGGTCCTTGTTTCTCTGTTTTTAGGTCAGGACTGCCACATCTCTTCTCTAATTGTACGTTGCAAAGATTTGTTAACAGCTGTGGAGAACAATGAATGGATTGGAAGCTGCAAAACGTTGGATGCACTGCAGAACAAAGTCTGAGCCACGTGAGATGAGTGCTGCTTAAAACAGAAGGAGTCCATCAATAAATGAAGGGTATTAAAACCCCAGCTCTGAGATGCAAGCTGAACTAAAGAAAATCACCATTTCTTGCCAATATGTTTGAAACACTGAAAGCCTTTTGCATGCCAGACTGACTAAATGTTAACAGCAAAATCCAAGTCAGATACAGAAATTATTAGGCTTGCAAAGCTCAGAGCAGATTGCCACTGCAGAGCAGTAAAGCCTGCAACTGTCTGGCCTGGGAAAGCTCTCTTAAGATCAGCCTGTCCAACCATCAACCCAACACCACCACGGCCATCAAACCGTGTCCCAAAGACAAAGCAAGCAAGGAAGCCAGCAGGAAAGGGAGAAGGAAAGAAGGAAGGCAGGAAAGAAGGAAGGCAGGAAAGAAGGAAGGCAGGAAAGAAGGATAGAAGGAAGGCAAGGCAAGGCAGGAAAGAGAGAAAGGGAGAAAGGGAGAAGAAGAGAGGGAGAAGAAGAGAGGGAGAACAAGAGCGGGAGAACAAGAGCGGGAGGAGGGAGAGGGAGGAGAAGAGAGGAGGAGAAGAGAGGGAGGAGAAGAGAGGGAGGAGAGAGAGGGAGGAGAAGAGAGGGAGAGAGGGAGAGAGGGAGAGAGGGAGAGAGGGAGAGAGGGAGAGAGGGAGAGAGGGAGAGAGGGAAAGAGGGAGAGAGGGAGAGAGGGAGAGAAGGAGAGAGAAAGGGAGAGAGAGAGAAAGGGAGAGAGAGAGAAAGGGGAGAGAGAGAGAAAGGGAGAGAGAGAGAAAGGGAGAGAGAGAGAAAGAGAGAGAGAGAGAAAGGGAGAGAGAGAGAAAGGGAGAGAGAGAGAAAGGGAGAGAGAGAGAAAGGGAGAGAGAAAGAAAGGGAGAGAGGAGAAAGGGAGAGAGAGAGAAAGGGAGAGAGAGAGAAAGGGAGAGAGAGAGAAAGGGAGAGAGAGAGAAAGAGAGAGAGAGAGAAAGGGAGAGAGAGAGAAAGAGAGAGAGAGAGAAAGGGAGAGAGAGAGAAAGGGAGAGAGAGAGAAAGGGAGAGAGAGAGAAAGGGAGAGAGAAAGAAAGGGAGAGAGAGAGAAAGGGAGAGAGAGAGAAAGGGAGAGAGAGAAAGGGAGAGAGAGAGAAAGGGAGAGAGAGAGAAAGAGAGAGAGAGAGAAAGGGAGAGAGAGAGAAAGAGAGAGAGAGAGAAAGGAGAGAGAGAGAAAGGGAGAGAGAGAGAAAGGGAGAGAGAGAGAAAGGGAGAGAGAAAGAAAGGGAGAGAGAGAGAAAGGGAGAGAGAGAGAAAGGGAGAGAGAGAGAAAGGGAGAGAGAGAGAAAGGGAGAGAGAGAGAAAGGGAGAGAAAGGGGGGAAAGGGGGAAGGGGAAAGGCAAATTTTGAGAGCACAGAATTAGGCCTCAGTAGCAGCAAGAGGACAAACCCATTTTTAGCTCCTCAAAGAGATTTACTAAGTGCCAGTGATGATCACAGAAGGGCCTGTGTTGGAAGGGACATTAGAGTTCACTTACCTCACCCCCTGCCACGAGCAGAGATGCCTCCCACTAGATCAGGTAGCTCAAAGCCCCATGCAGCCTGGCCTGAGACACTTCCAGGGATGAGGCATCCACAACTTCTGTGGGCAACCTGTTCCAGTGTCTCACCACCCTCACAGTATCGATCCTGTGCCTAATGTTTAATCTAAACCTACCCTGCACACCAGGTTCATCTGAACCAGAGTGTGGAGTGAGCTATGGAGAGAGGGACTTCACCCAACAGGAAAGGCTGAAACCACTCCTTGATATCCCAGAAGCTCAGTGCACCTTTGAAGAGCAGCACTTTGCCTCCCACAGCAACACTCACCAGCTGCCTCCAGAACCAGCTGCAGTCGAGCCTTGGCCTGTTCAGCAGGAGTCTGAAAAGAGAGGAATTGGAAACCTTCATGAGTGCTCCCACAGCCAGCACACAGGGTCACACCGGCAGGCAGCTCCCACCTCCAGCAGCGACAGAGCTGCACTCCGGCACAGAGGCCTCCAGGCTGAAATCAGCTCTGGCACCTCTGAGCTGGAAACCATCAGAGGTTTGCAGAACTGACAGAAAACACCAGCCTGGATCACAGATTGTACTGGGCTGGAACAGACCCTCAAAGGTCACCTTGGCCAACCCCTGCAGCCCCAGGGACAGCTCCAGCTGGAGCAGGCTGCCCAGGGACACCTCCAGGCTGAGCTTGGATGGCTGCAGGGATGGAGCCTCAGCCCCCTCCCTGGGCAGCCTGTGCCAGGGCTCTCCCCAGCCTCCCTGTGCAGAGTTTCCTCCTGGTGTCCAACCTAACTCTGCCCTGCTCCAGTTCCAAACCATTGCCTCTCATCCCATCCCCACAGCCCCTTCTGAACAGTCCCTCCCCAGCCTGCCTGCAGCTCCCCTGCAGATATTGAAATGCAACTCTGAGGTCTTCCTGGAGCCTTCTCTTCTCCAGGCTGCACAGCCCCAACTCTCCCAGCCTGGCCCCACAGCAGAGCTTCTCCAGCCCTCAGATCACCTTGGTAGCCTCCTCTGGACCCTCCCCATCAGCTCCAGGTCTCTCTTGAGCTGAACAGAGCCCTGCAGGTGAGGTCTCCACAGAGCAGAGGGGCAGGATCCCCCCTGCGCCAGGCTGTCCCAGGCTGCCCTTGGCCTCCTGTGCTGCCAGTGCCCATTGCTGGCTCCTGCCCAGCTTCTCCCCCACCAGCACCCCCAGGTCCTTCTCTGCAGAGCTGCTCCCAATCTCATCACCCCCAGCCTGCATTGATTAGGTAACACTGTGCCAACCTGAGCACCCACAGCCAGGCTGAAGCCCACCTCTGGCTCCTTCCTCAGTCCTCCAACAGCACTCACTGCTGGGTGCCCCATTCCCCACCAGCACAGGGCTACATAAGCTCCAAATCTGGCTTTAATAAGATTAATATGGAGAGTTCTTCACACTTCTGTTATCTGCTTGATTTTTTTTCCTCTCCTCAAGGTATTTCCTCACATCTGTTGGGTTGAGGAACACATTGTTGGCTGTGCACCCACTATGCTAATCACTCCAAGTGATGTTTTACTGTGTCCAATGTGCTTGCCACCCCTCTAATTCTGCAGCCACTCAAGACATTTTCACAGTTAAATTCATACACAAACCACATTTGTCATGGGCTTCAGAAGTTGATTATTTCTAGGAGCATCTGAGAACTTGGGCTCAGAATGCCTCCTCAAAACCAGCCCTGGTGCAGCAAAAAAACCCACCCCAAAAACCAGTTCAGCATCCTGGTGGGCAGCTAGAAGAAGAGCTCAGCCTCCTGAGGTCTCCTCTGAAAGGAGTCTCAGAACCACAGAAACATTCAGGGTGGGAAGGAGCCTCAGGATCACCAAGCCCTACCCAGAACCCTGCTCTGCAAGGCTCACCACTAAACCATAGCCCCACGCACCACATCCAAACCACCTTTAAACACTCCCTTGGAAGGACTCTTCTGAGTACATCAGGAACGGGAAAGGACAAGGAAAAAATGCCCAAAATGAACCAAGAACTTCAACCATGGTGACAGGATTGATGCTGGCTCAGTCAGGAGCCTGCCTTCCCCTGCAATATTCTACATCCCAGTTCCAGTCCTCCACTTCAAC
>NC_071624.1:702500-729661 GCF_014839835.1 Dryobates pubescens | reverse complement strand
CACTGCAGCCCCCCCCAGCCCTGCACTGCCACGACACCAGCCGCACTGCAGCCCCCCCCAGCCCTGCATGCCAGGACACCAGCGGCACTGCAGCCCCCCCCCAGCCCTGCACTGCCAGGACACCAGCGGCACTGCAGCACCCCCCCCCCAGCCCTGCACTTGCCAGGACACCAGCGGCACTGCAACCCCCCCAGCCCTGCACTGCCAGGACACCAGCGGCACTGCAGCCCCCCCGCGCTGCACTGCCAGGACACCAGCGGCACTGCAGCCCCCCCGCGCTGCACTGCCAGGACACCAGAGGCACTGCAGCCCCCCGCGCTGCACTGCCAGGACACCAGCGGCACTGCAGCCCCCCCGCGCTGCACTGCCAGGACACCAGCGGCACTGCAGCCCCCCCGCGCTGCACTGCCAGGACACCAGCGGCACTGCAGCCCCCCCCAGCCCTGCACTGCCAGGACACCAGCGGCACTGCAGCCCCCCCCCCACCCAGCACTGCACTGCCAGGACACCAGCGGCACTGCAGCCCCCCCCCCAGCCCTGCACTGCCAGGACAACCAGCGGCACTCCAGCCCCACCCCCAGCCCTGCACTGCCAGGACACCAGCGGCACTGCAGCCCCCCAGCCCTGCACTGCCAGGACACCAGCGGCACTGCAGCCCCCCCCCCCAGCCCTGCACTGCCAGGACACCAGCGGCACTGCAGCCCCCAGCCCTGCACTGCCAGGGACACCAGCGGCACGCAGCCCCCCCCAGCCCTGCACTGCCAGGACACCAGCGGCACTGCAGCCCCCCCCCCCCCAGCACTGCCAGGACACCAGCGGCACTGCAGCCCCCCAGCACTGCACTGCCAGGACACCAGCGGCACTGCAGCCCCCCCCCAGCCCTGCACTGCCAGGACACCAGCGGCACTGCAGCCCCCCCCCAGCCCAGCACTGCCAGGACACCAGCGGCACTGCAGCCCCCCCTCGCTGCACTGCCAGGACACCAGCGGCACTGCAGCCCCCCAGCCCTGCACTGCCAGGACACCAGCAGCACTGGAGCCCCCCCGCCCTGCACTGCCAGGACACCAGCGGCACTGCAGCCCCCCCGCCCTGCACTGCCAGGACACCAGCAGCACTGCAGCTCCCCCCGCGCTGCACTGCCAGGACACCAGCGGGCACTGCAGCCCCCCCGCGCTGCACTGCCAGGACACCAGCGGCACTGCAGCCCCCCCCCCAGCCCTGCACTACCAGGACACCAGCGGCACTGCAGCTCCCCCCAGCCCTGCACTGCCAGGACACCAGCAGCACTGCAGCCCCCCCCAGCCCTGCATGCCAGGACACCAGCGGCACTGCAGCCCCCCCGCGCGCTGCACTGCCAGGACACCAGCGGCACTGCAGCCCCCCCCCCAGCCCTGCACTGCCAGGACACCAGCGGCACTGCAGCCCCCCCCGCGGCACTGCCAGGACACCAGCGGCACTGCAGCCCCCCAGCCCTGCACTGCCAGAAACCAGCGGCACTGCAGCCCCCCCCCAGCCCTGCACTGCCAGGACACCAGCGGCACTGCAGCCCCCCGGCGCTGCACTGCCAGGACACCAGCGGCACTGCAGCCCCCCCGCGTTGCACTGCCACAACACCAGCGGCACTGCAGCCCCCCCCCAGCACTGCCAGGACACCAGCGGCACTGCAGCCCCCCCCCCCAGCACTTACAGGACACCAGCGGCACTGCAGCCCCCCCGCGCTGCACTGCCAGGACACCAGCGGCACTGCAGCCCCCCAGCCCTGCACTGCCAGGACACCAGCAGCACTGCAGCCCCCCCCCAGCCCTGCACTGCCAGGACACCAGCGGCACTGCAGCCCCCCCCCAGCCCTGCACTACCAGGACACCAGCGGCACTGCAGCTCCCCCCAGCCCTGCACTGCCAGGACACCAGCAGCACTGCAGACCCCCCCCCAGCCCTGCACTGCCAGGACACCAGCGGCACTGCAGCCCCCCAGCCCTGCACTGCCAGGACACCAGCGGCACTGCAGCCCCCCCCCCCTGCACTGCCAGGACACCAGCGGCACTGCAGCCCCCCCGCCCTGCACTGCCAGGACACCAGCAGCACTGCAGCCCCCCGCGCTGCACTGCCAGGACACCAGCGGCACTGCAGCCCCCCCCCAGCCCTGCACTGCCAGGACACCAGCGGCACTGCAGCCCCGCGGCGCTGCACTGCCAGGACACCAGCGGCACTGCAGCCCCCCCCGCGCTGCACTGCCAGGACAACCAGCGGCACTGCAGCCCCCCCGCGCTGCACTGCCACGACACCAGCAGCACTGCAGCCCCCCCCGCGCTGCACTGCCCAGGACACCAGCGGCACTGCAGCCCCCCCAGCCCTGCACTGCCAGGACACCAGCGGCACTGCAGCCCCCCCGCGCTGCACTGCCAGGACACCAGCGGCACTGCAGCCAGCCCCCCGCGCTGCACTGCCAGGACACCAGCGGCACTGCAGCCCCCCACGCTGCACTGCCAGGACACCAGCGGCACTGCAGCCCCCCCCCAGGCCCTGCACTGCCAGGACACCAGCGGCCACTGCAGCCCCCCCCCCAGCCCTGCACTGCCAGGACACCAGCGGCACTGCAGCCCCCCCCCGCCGCTGCACTGCCAGGACACCAGCAGCACTGCAGCCCCCCCGCGCTGCACTGCCAGGACACCCAGCGGCACTGCAGCCCCCCCCCAGCCCTGCACTGCCAGGACACCAGCGGCACTGCACCCCCCCCCCAAGCCCTGCACTGCCAGGACACCAGCGGCAGCAGCCCCCCCCCAGCCCTGCACTGCCAGGACACCAGCGGCACTGCAGCCCCCCCAGCCCTGCACTGCCAGGACACCAGCGGCACTGCAGCCCCCCGCCTGCACTGCCAGGACACCAGCGGCACTGCAGCCCCCCCCACGCTGCACTGCCACGACACCAGCGGCACTGCAGCCCCCCCGCGCTGCACTGCCAGGACACCAGCGGCACTGCAGCCCCCCCAGCCCTGCACTGCCAGGACACCAGCGGCACTGCAGCCCCCCCCCACCCTGCACTGCCAGGACACCAGCGGCACAGCAGCCCCCCCCCCAGCCCTGCACTGCCAGGACACCAGCGGCACTGCAGCCCCCCAGCCCTGCACTGCCAGGACACCAGCGGCACTGCAGCCCCCCAGCCCTGCACTGCCAGGACACCAGCGGCACTGCAGCCCCCCCCTCGCTGCACTGCCAGGACACCAGCGGCACTGCAGCCCCCCAGCCCTGCACTGCCAGGACACCAGCGGCACTGCAGCCCCCCCCTCGCCTGCACTGCCAGGACACCAGCTGGCACTGCAGCCCCCCCAGCCCTGCACTGCCAGGACACCAGCGGCACTGCAGCCCCCCGGCGCTGCACTGCCAGGACACCAGCGGCACTGCAGCCCCCCCAGCCCTGCACTGCCAGGACACCAGCGGCACTGCAGCCCCCCCGGCGCTGCACTGCCAGGACACCAGCGGCACTGCAGCCCCCCCAGCCCTGCACTGCCAGGACACCAGCAGCACTGCAGCCCCCCCCGCCCTGCACTGCCAGGACACCAGCGGCACTGCAGCCCCCCCCCCGCGCTGCACTGCCAGGACACCAGCGGCACTGCAGCCCCCCCGCGCTGCACTGCCAGGACACCAGCGGCACTGCAGCCCCCCCCCAGCCCTGCACTGCCAGGACACCAGCGGCACTGCAGCCCCCCCCCCAGCCCTGCACTGCCAGGACACCAGCGGCACTGCAGCCCCCCCCCCAGCCCTGCACTGCCAGGACACCAGCGGCACTGCAGCCCCCCCCCAGCCCTGCACTGCCAGGACACCAGCGGCACTGCAGCGCCCCCGCGCTGCACTGCCAGGACACCAGCGGCACTGCAGCCCCCCCCCAGCCCTGCACTGCCAGGACACCAGCGGCACTGCAGCGCCCCCCCCAGCCCTGCACTGCCAGGACACCAGCGGCACTGCAGCCCCCCCCCCAGCCCTGCACTGCCAGGACACCAGCGGCACTGCAGCCCCCCAGCCCTGCACTGCCAGAACACCAGCGGCACTGCAGCCCCCCCGCGCTGCACTGCCCAGGACACCAGCGGCACTGCAGCCCCCCCCCCAGCCCTGCACTGCCAGGACACCAGTGGCACTGCAGCCCCCCCCCAGCCCTGCACTCCCACGACACCAGCGGCACTGCAGCCCCCCCCGCCCTGCACTGCCAGGACACCAGCGGCACTGCAGCCCCCCCGCCCTGCACTGCCACGACACCAGCGGCACTGCAGCCCCCCCCCCCAGCCCTGCACTGCCAGGACACCAGCGGCACTGCAGCGCCCCCCCAGCCCCTGCACTGCCAGGACACCAGCGGCACTGCAGCCCCCCCGCGCTGCACTGCCAGGACACCAGCGGCACTGCAGCCCCCCCCAGCCCTGCACTGCCACGACACCAGCGGCACTGCAGCGCCCCCCCCAGCCCTGCACTGCCAGGACACCAGCGGCACTGCAGCCCCCCCCGCGCTGCACTGCCAGGACACCAGCGGCACTGCAGCCCCCCCCCCAGCCCTGCACTGCCAGGACACCAGCGGCACTGCAGCCCCCCCCAGCCCTGCACTGCCACAACACCAGCGGCACTGCAGCCCCCCCGCGCTGCACTGCCAGGACACCAGCGGCACTGCAGCCCCCCCCAGCCCTGCACTGCCAGGACACCAGCGGCACTGCAGCCCCCCCCAGCCCTGCACTGCCAGGACACCAGCGGCACTGCAGCCCCCCAGCCCGGCACTGCCAGGACACCAGCGGCACTGGCAGCCCCCCCCCAGCCCTGCACTGCCAGGACACCAGCGGCACTGCAGCCCCCCAGCCCTGCACTGCCAGGACACCAGCGGCACTGCAGCCCCCCCGCGCTGCACTGCCAGGACACCAGCGGCACTGCAGCCCCCCCGCGCTGCACTGCCAGGACACCAGCGGCACTGCAGCCCCCCCCCAGCACTGCACGGCCACGACACCAGCGGCACTGCAGCCCCCCCGCGCTGCACTGCCAGGACACCAGCGGCACTGCAGCCCCCCCGCGCTGCACTGCCACGACACCAGCGGCACTGCAGCCCCCCCGCGCTGCACTGCCAGGACACCAGCGGCACTGCAGCCCCCCCCCCCCGCCCTGCACTGCCAGGACACCAGCGGCACTGCAGCCCCCCCCCAGCCCTGCACTGCCAGGACACCAGCGGCACGCAGCCCCCCCCCCCCACCCCTGCACTGCCAGGACACCAGCGGCACTGCAGCCCCCCCCCCCAGCCCTGCACTGCCAGGACACCAGCGGCACTGCAGCCCCCCAGCCCTGCACTGCCAGGACACCAGCGGCACTGCAGCCCCCCCCCCAGCACTGCACTGCCAGGACACCAGCGGCACTGCAGCCCCCCCCCCAGCCCTGCACTGCCAGGACACCAGCGGCACTGCAGCCCCACCCCCCAGCCCTGCACTGCCAGGACACCAGCAGCACTGCAGCCCCCCCCCCCCCAGCACTGCCAGGACACCAGCGGCACTGCAGCCCCCCAGCACTGCACTGCCAGGACACCAGCGGCACTGCAGCCCCCCCCCCAGCCCTGCACTGCCAGGACACCAGCGGCACTGCAGCCCCCCCCCCAGCCCAGCACTGCCAGGACACCAGCGGCACTGCAGCCCCCCCCCAGCCCTGCACTGCCAGGACACCAGCGGCACTGCAGCCCCCCGGCGCTGCACTGCCAGGACACCAGCGGCACTGCAGCCCCCCTGCGCTGCACTGCCACAACACCAGCGGCACTGCAGCCCCCCCCCCCAGCACTGCCAGGACACCAGCGGCACTGCAGCCCCCCCCCCCCAGCACTGCCAGGACACCAGCGGCACTGCAGCCCCCCCGCCCTGCACTGCCAGGACACCAGCGGCACTGCAGCCCCCCCAGCCCTGCACTGCCAGGACACCAGCGGCACTGCAGCCCCCCACCAGCCTTGCACTGCCAGGACACCAGCGGCACTGCAGCCCCCCGTGCCGAGGGCTGCAGCTTGGCCACCCCGAGCCAACAGGGCACAGATCCAAGCCCCCTGCCCTGCCCAGAGCTGCTGGCTGAGATGCTCAGCAGGCAAGCAGTGCCTGGGGGTCTTCCCCTGGGGGAACAGCAGGGCTGGAGCTGTCTCTCTCCCTCTTTTCTTCCCATAGGACATGCTGCAGGGCTGCCCCCCACTGTGGGGCACAGCAGCAGGCGCAGGGCAGCACTGCTCTGCAGAGCCTCCCAGAGAAGGGTTTGGCTTGGCAAAGACTTTAAGAGAGAGCCCAAGCAGTCCCCAGCTCTGCTGAGGCTGGGGCCCTCCCCAGCACCTCTGCACAACACCTCCAGGGATGGAGACTCCACCACCTCCCTGGGCAGCCTGGGCCAGGCTTGGAGAAGCCTGACAGAGAAGCAGTGTCCAAGCTAACCCTCCCCTGGGGCAGCCTGAGGCCAGTTCCTCTCCTCCTATCCCCTGAGACTGGGGAGCAGAGCCCAGCCCCCCCCTGGCTGCAGCCTCCTCTCAGGAGCTGCAGAGAGCAAGGAGGTCTCCCTCAGCCTCCTCCTCTCCAGGCTGAACACCCCCAGCCCCCTCAGCTGCTCCTCCCCAGCCCTGTTCCCCAGCCCCTTCCCCACCTTTCCTGCCCTTCTCTGGCCCTGCTCCAGCTCCTCAGTGTCCTTCTGGGAGTGAGGGACCCACACCTGAACCCAGGGCTCCAGCTGTGTCCTCCCCAGTGCCCAGCACAGAGCACAACCCCCAGCAGCTTTGTTGGGCCTTCTGTGGGCTGTTCCAGGCCCTTCTGGATGCTGCTGGACACAGGGACCAGAGAGGGTCCCCACAGCTGGAGTGCAGCTCCCCCAAGCCCTGGGGAGGTGGTTCCCAGAGGGGCAGCACTGACCAAGGAGAGCTGCAGCAGGGAGCACCCAAGGAGTGCTCAGGAGTGATCCAGGGGGCAGTGGCAGGGGAAGCCCTGGGGTCACAGCACACAGTGTGGCCAGGTTCAGGAGGCAGCCCCCGGAGCTGTGGGCAGCAACCCCTCCCTCAGCCACGAAGTTCCTGGAGCCAGCACTCAGCTCCCCAGAGCTGCAAGCTCTGCTCCTCTGCCTGGAATAACAATGCCCTGGAACGACTCTGCTGCCTCTGCTTGCTGCTGCCACAGAGCCACAGCAACACTCAGCTTGGAAGAGACCCTCGGGATCAGCAAGTCCAACCCAGAGCCCTGCTCTGCAAGGCTCAGCCTAAACCACAGTCCCAAGCACCACAGCCAACCCCCCTGCAAACACAGCCAGCCCTGGGGACTCCACCACCCCCCTGGGCAGCACATTCCAAGCCCTGACCACTCTGCAGGGGGAAAAAGGTTTCCTGATGTGCAGTCTGAGCCTCCCCAGGGGCAGCCTGAGGCCATCCCCTCTTGTTCTGTCACTACTGACCTGTGAGCAGAGCCCAGCAGCAGCCTCTCCACAGCCTCCTTGCAGGGAGCTGGAGGCAGCCAGGAGGTCTCCCTCAGCCTCCTCTCTTTCACACTAACCATCCCCAGCTCCTTCAGCCTCTCTCCAGCAGATTCCTTCTCCAGGCCCTTCCCAGCTTCCTTGCCCTGCTCTGCCCTGGCTCCAGCCCCTCCACAGCTCTCTTGGGCAGAGCTGCCCAAGCCTGGGCACAACCCTCCAGCCCCTCTACAACGTCCTTTCAGGTAGCTTCTGAGAGCAAGAGCAGCTCCCTGCCAGCACAGAAGGAGCAGGAGGAGGGGGGAAACACCACCACAACCAACAGAAAGCCCAAACCACACCTCGGAGCACAAAGAACCGGAGGCTGCTCCGCAGAGGGCTGAGCCAGACCCCGAGCAAGGGCACCGGCACTGCTTGCCCACGGCCAGCACCGCGCAAGGCAGGAAGCCCCGGGCGGGGGCTTGTCCTTCCCCCACCCACCCCAGTGCTCCTCCAGCAGATGAAAGGGGAAGGGCAGAGCAGGGAGAGAGTCCCCACAGCTCGGCCGGCAGCCGGCAGCGCTCCGCTCGCAGCTTCCCCTCGGCGGTGTGCGCAGCGATCAATGCAGGCTGCCGCAGCGCCCCGAACCGAAGCTTGCTGCTGCCACCTGCAGTCCCTCCTCCGAGACCGCCGGGCGCCGGCTGGCACCGCCGGGCACCGCCGGGCACCTGGGGCAAGCGGCGGGCGCGCCCCGGGCTAAGGAGGCGGCAGCTCTGCAGGAGCTTGCCAAGGGCTGCAGGCAGCCAGCACCCTGCTGCCCCCGTGCCAGCACCCTGCTGCCCCCGTGCCAGCTGCCAGCAGGAGGCTAGAGCCTGGGAAAGGCTTTGCCATGGCCCCGGAGCTGGCAGATCCCAGCAGGTTGACTCAAACAGCTAACAAAGCACAGCAGGGGCTGGGCTGGAAGGGACCTCCAGAGCTCCCCCAGCCCAGCCCCTGCCCCCAGCAGGGACATCCTGCACTGCAGCAGGCTGCCCAGAGCCCTGTGCAGCCTCACCTTGAGCAGCTCCAGGGCTGGGGCCTCACCTGGCACCTCCCTGGGCAGCCTGCTGCAGGGTTCCAGCAGCCTCCTGGGGCAGAGCTTGTTCCTCACATCCAATCTCAATCTGCTCTGCTCTCATCTCAAACCACTGCCCCTGGTCCTGTCCCTGCCGCCCTTTGGGAGCAGTCCCTCTGCAGCCTGCTTGGAGCCCTTCAGGTCCTGGAAGCTGCTCTGAGGTCTCCCTGGAGCCTTCTCCAGGCTGCACAGCCCCAGCTCCCTCAGCCTGTCCTTGTAGCAGAGGTTCTGCAGCCTCTGCTCATCCTCATGGCCTCCTCTGGACCTGCTCCATCAGCTCCAGGTCCTTCCTGTGCTGAGGGCTCCCCAGCTGGCCCCAGCCCTGCAGGTGAGGTCTCCCCAGGGCAGAGCAGGGGGGCAGGATCCCTCTCTCCAGCTCTGGCCGTGGTGCTTTGGATGCAGCCCAGGCTGCCCTTGGCCTTCTGGGCTGTAAGGACAGCAGAGATCACATCTGGAAGGGATATTGGCTTCTGATATCACCCAAATGAAACCAATCCACCCCCAAGCCTGAGCACACAGAGCCAGCAGATGCAAGAGCCTGTGCAAGGGCATTCTCCCCCAGGAGGGACCAGCAGGATAGCCCTGGGATAGGATCTAGGTTTGTGCAAAGTGGGTGACTGAATGAGATGTGCCATTAATGCTGCAGCACAGACTGGATCCATGGCAGCCTCCCAAAGCCCAGCACCCACTGCCCCCTGAACAGAGCTGCAGCCCACAGCACTCCAGGAGCTCACACCCTGAGAGGGCTCCACACCAGCAGAGGGAAAGCAGCTCCTTCCCCTGCCAAGCCCTGCCTGAGCCCTGCCTGAGCCCTGGCAAGCAGCAGTGGCCTCCAGCAGGAAGCTGAACCCAGAGCAAGAGCTCAGCCTTCAAAACAAAATAGTAACAGCAAGCAAAAGCACCAAGTCCAAAGCCCTGCAAGCAGGAGGCTGAGAACAGACCTGCTGGAGAGCAGCACAGAGGACAGGGACCTGGTGGCCAGCAGCGTGGCCAGGAGCCAGCAATGTGCCCTGGTGGCCAAGAAGGCCAAGGGCATCTTGGGGGGGATCAGCAGGGCTGTGGTCAGTAGGTCAGAGAGGTTCTCCTGCCCCTCTGCTCTGCCCTGCTGAGGCCACAGCTGGAATCTTGTGTCCAGCTCTGGGCCCCTCAGCTCAAGAGGGACCTCAGGGAACTGCCTGAGAGAGTCCATCCCAGGGGCACAGAGCTGCTGCAGGCAGTGGAACATCTCCTGGGAGGCCAGGCTGAGGCAGCTGGGGCTTGGAGCTGGGAGCAGAGCAGCCTGAGGGCTGCCCTCATGGCTGGGGATAAAGATGTGCAGGGCTGGAGCCAGGCTCTGCTCAGGGATGTGCAAGCACAGCACAAGGGGCACTGGGGGCAAACTGGAGCAGAGGAGGTGCCAGGGGAACAGGAGGGAAACCTTTGTCCCTGTGAGGGTGGCAGAGCCTGGAGCAGGCTCCAGAGAGGTTGTGGAGTCTGCTCTGGAGCCTTTCCATCCCCCCCTGGATGTGTTCTGGGTGCCCTGCCCTGGGTGCCCTGCTCTGGCAGGGGGGTTGGGCTGGATGACCTCTGGGGGGTCCCTTCCAGCCCAAAACTTTCAGTGAGTCTGTGACAGGAGGGCTCCAGTGTCCCGGGACTCGAGGCTGCAGCAAAGGTTATTTGCTAATGAACAAGGCCAGCAGGAGCTTCAAACCTCTGAACAACTCCCCCTGGGCTCCCAGGGCAAATCAATCTCCTCCTGCAAAGGGAAGGAAGCTGCTGCCAAAGGAGCACTTCAAAAGCATTTACCAGGCAGGAAACCTCCAGGAGCGTTAAGCAGAGGGGGCAGAACCCCTGGCTGTACACACAACCTGACAGCAGCTCTCCAGTGCTGGGGTCCTGCTCCAGCAGGGCTGTGGTGAGCAGCTCTGTGATCCCCCTGCCTGCACTGCTCGAGTTTGCTCTCTCACCTCACTTGTGGCTATTTCCCCCCACCCCCAAGTTAAATTATAGCTGGAAAGTCCAACCCTGTGCTGGGCTGCAGCCAGAGCAGGGAGAGAGCAGCACAGGGAGGGGATTCTGCCCCTCTGCTCTGCCCCCACCTGCAGCACTGCCTCCAGCTCTGGGGCCCCCAGCACAGGAAGGACCTGGAGCTGCTGGAGAGGCTCCAGAGGAGGCCATGAGGATGAGCAGAGGCTGCAGAACCTCCCCTGTGGGGCCAGGCTGGGAGAGCCGGGGCTGTGCAGCCCGGAGAGGAGAAGGCTCCAGGAAACCACAACCAGCCCCAGGCAGCCCCCTGCGCACTCCACACGTGGCCAGAACAAGCACCGGAGGCGGCCGCAGGGACCCCCGGCCGCAGGGACCCCCGGCCCAGGTCTCACATCGGAACCCCTCCCCCCCCCAGCACCCTACCTGAGCGCCGGCAGCAGCCCAGGGACCTGCTCCGCTCGGCGGCACAGCCCCAGGTGGCTCCCGAGCCTGGCCCCACCGCGGCCAGCACCCTGCGCTGCCTCCTGCCCCTGCGCCCCCCGCCCGCCCCTGCTCCGCTCCTGCCCCGCTCCTGCCCTGTGCCGCACGACCCCCGCCCGCCCCTGCTCCGCCCCTGCCCTGCCCCGCCCGACCCCCGCCCGCCGCTGCCTGCCCCTTCCTGCCCCGCCCGACCCCCGCCCGCCTCTGCCTGCCCCTTCCTGCCCCGCCCGACCCCCGCCCGCCTCTGCCTGCCCCTTCCTGCCCCTGCGCCCCCCGCCCGCCCCTGCTCCGCTCCTGCCCTGTGCCGCACGACCCCCGCCCGCCCCTGCTCCGCTCCTGCCCTGCCCCGCCCGACCCCCGCCCGCCTCTGCCTGACCCTGCCCCGCACGACCCCCGCCCGCCTCTGCCTGCCCCTTCCTGCCCCGCCCGACCCCCGCCCGCCTCTGCCTGCCCCTTCCTGCCCCGCACGACCCCCGCCCGCCTCTGCCTGACCCTTCCTGCCCCGCACGACCCCCGCCCGCCCCTCTGCTCCGCTCCTGCACTCACCACGGCCAAGTGTGCAAGGCCAGGCTGGACGGGGCCCGCAGCAGCTGAGTCGAGAGCTGTGCCTGCCCCCGGCAGGAGGTTGGAGCAGAGCAGCTCCGAGGTCCCTTCCGGCCTAAGCCGCTCGGTGATCAGCACCGAACCGGCTGCAGCTGTTCCTCCTCCCGGGGAGCAGCAGAGAGCCTGTGCCAGCCCTCCCCGACCTGCCCTCCCCGACCTGCCCTTCCCGACCTGCCCTCCCCGACCTGCCCTCCCGGCCACCTTTCCCTTCTTTGCAGGACAGCTCCCGGTGTCTGCAGCCTGGGAGAACAGAACAAGAGCCCAGGGTGGGCAACGACTGAGTTTTGCCATCCAGCCTTGGGTCTTCTGGTGCCAAATGCCAGCCCCGGTGCCAAATGCCAGCCCCGGTACCAAATGCCAGCCCCGGTGCCAAATGCCAGCCCCGGTACCAAATGCCAGCCCCGGTACTAAATGCAAACCCCGGTGCCAAATGCCAGCCCCGGTGCCAAATGCCAGCCCCAGTACCAAATGCCAGCCCCGGTGCCAAATGCCAGCCCCAGTACCAAATGCAAACCCCGGTACCAAATGCCAGCCCCGGTGCCAAATGCAAACCCCGGTACCAAATGCCAGCCCCGGTGCCAAATGCAAACCTCGGTGCCAAATGCCAGCCCCGGTGCCAAATGCAAACCCCGGTGCCAAATGCCAGCCCCGGTGCCAAATGCCAGCCCCAGTACCAAATGCCAGCCCCGGTACCAAATGCCAGCCCCGGTGCCAAATGCCAGCCCCGGTACCAAATGCCAGCCCCGGTGCCAAATGCAAACCCCGGTGCCAAATGCCAGCCCCAGTACCAAATGCAAACCCCAGTACCAAATGCAAACCCCGGTGCCAAATGCCAGCCCCAGTACCAAATGCCAGCCCCGGTACCAAATGCAAACCCCAGTACCAAATGCAAACCCCGGTGCCAAATGCCAGCCCTGGTGCCAAATGCCAGCCCTGGTACCAAATGCCAGCCCTGGTACCAAATGCCAGCCCTGGTGCCAAATGCCAGCCCCAGTACCAAATGCCAGCCCCAGTACCAAATGCAAACCCCGGTGCTAAATGCCAGCCCCGGTGCCAAATGCCAGCCCCGGTACCAAATGCAAACCCCAGTACCAAATGCAAACCCCGGTGCCAAATGCCAGCCCCGGTACCAAATGCCAGCCCTGGTACCAAATGCCAGCCCTGGTGCCAAATGCCAGCCCCAGTACCAAATGCAAACCCCGGTGCTAAATGCCAGCCCCGGTGCCAAATGCCAGCCCCGGTACCAAATGCAAACCCCAGTACCAAATGCAAACCCCGGTGCCAAATGCCAGCCCCGGTACCAAATGCAAACCCCGGTGCCAAATGCCAGCCCCGGTGCCAAGTGCCAGCCCCGGTGCCAAGTGGCAGCCCCGGTACCAAATGCAAACCCCGGTGCCAAATGCAAACCCCGGTGCCAAATGCCAGCCCCAGTGCCAAGTGCCAGCCCCGGTGCCAAGTGGCAGCCCTGGTGCCATGTGGCAGCCCCGGTACCAAATGCCAGCCCCGGTACCAAATGCCAGCCCCGGTGCCAAATGCAAACCCCGGTGCCAAATGCAAACCCCGGTGCCAAATGCCAGCCCCGGTGCCAAATGCAAACCCTGGTGCCAAATGCAAACCCCAGTACCAAATGCCAGCCCCGGTGCCAAATGCCAGCCCCAGTACCAAATGCCAGCCCCGGTGCCAAATGCCAGCCCCAGTACCAAATGCCAGCCCCGGTACCAAGTGCCAGCCCCAGTACCTAATGCCAGCCCCGGTACCAAATGCCAGCCCCGGTGCCAAATGCAAACCCCGGTGCCAAATGCCAGCCCCAGTACCAAATGCCAGCCCCGGTGCCAAATGCCAGACCCAGTACCAAATGCCAGCCCCGGTGCCAAATGCCAGCCCCAGTACCAAATGCCAGCCCCGGTGCAAATGCCAGCCCCAGTACCAAATGCCAGCCCCGGTGCCAAATGCCAGCCCCGGTGCCAAATGCCAGCCCCAGTACCTAATGCCAGCCCCGGTACCAAATGCCAGCCCCGGTGCCAAATGCAAACCCCGGTACCAAATGCCAGCCCCGGTGCCAAATGCCAGCCCCGGTGCCAAATGCAAACCCTGGTGCCAAATGGCAGCCCCGGTAACAAATGCCAGCCCCAGTACCAAATGCCAGCCCCGGTACCAAGTGCCAGCCCCAGTACCAAATGCCAGCCCCGGTACCAAATGCCAGCCCCAGTACCAAATGCCAGCCCCGGTACCAAGTGCCAGCCCCAGTACCAAATGCCAGCCCCGGTACCAAATGCCAGCCCCGGTACCAAATGCCAGCCCCGGTGCCAAATGCCAGCCCTGGTACCAAATGCAAACCCCGGTGCCAAATGCCAGCCCCGGTGCCAAATGCAAACCCTGGTTCCAAATGCCAGCCCTGTGCACAGAGGCCAGGAGAGAGGGCAGAGGTTGCCTGTGGCTGCCAGTGCTGTGCCAGCCCCTGCCAGCCCTTTGCTGTGGTTCTCTGGGAGGCTGTAAAGCAAAGCTCCTCCTGGCTGCCCCTTCCCAGGCCAGGGGAGCCCAAGCAGCACAGCGAGGTGGCAGCAGAAACTGGGCAGGAGGAGAGGAGGCACCAGAGAGAGCAGCCCAGGGGCCCCTCAGGCTGCATCCTCTGAGTGCTGTTTGTAGATAAGAGCCTTCAAAGACTTTGGTTTATTGCTTCCAAAACAAGCTGGCTGCAGCCAGGGCTGCGAATCCAGGGAGGAAAGCTCTCCCCAAGGCCAGTGTTGCCTGTCTGGATGATCACAGAGCCACACAGCTGCCAGGGCTGCCAGGGAGCTCAGGGCTCAGCCAGCCCCAGCCCCTGCCATGGGCAGGGACACCTCACCCCACAGCAGGTTGCTCACAGCCACCTCCAGCCTGGCTGCAAACACCTCCAGGCAGGAGGCTGCCACCACCTCCCTGGGCAGCCTGTGCCAGGCTCTCACCACCCTCCTGGCCAACAACTTCTTCCTCACAGCCAATCTCAATCTCCCCACTTCCAGTTCTGCTCCATCCCCCCCAGTCCTATCCCTCCCTGACACCCTCACAAGTCCCTCCCCAGCTCTCTTGCAGCCCCCTGCAGATCCTGGCAGGCCACAAGGAGGTCTCCTGGGAGCCTTCTCCTCTCCAGCCTGCACAACCCCAACTCCCTCAGGCTGTGCTCACAGCAGAGCAGCTCCAGCCCTCTGCTCCTCCTCCTGGCCCTGCTCTGGACACCTTCCAGCCCCTCCAGAGCCTTCCTGGCACAGAGGCTCCAGAGCTGGCCCCAGAGCTGCAGCTGTGGGCTCAGCAGAGTGGAGCAGAGGGGCAGAATCCCCTCCCTGGCCCTGCTGGCCACACTTCTCTTGCTGCAGCCCAGGCTCTGCTTGGCTCTCTGGGCTGCCAGTGCTCCCTGCTGGCTCCTGCTGAGCTTCTCCCCCAGCACCCCCAAGGCCTTTTCTCCAGGGCTGCTTTCCAGCCAGTCCCTGCCCAGCCTGGATCAGTGCCTGGGATTGCCCTGCCCCAGCTGCAGGACCTTGCCCTTGGTCTGGTTGACCCTCCTGAGGCTGCCATGGGCTCAGCTCTCAGCCTGCCAGAATGATGCCAGAACTCCACTGGGGTCCAGCATTTTCTTGTGGCCTCCCAGCAGAGCTGACCTGGCAGGAGTATTTCCTTGGCAGGAGGTGCAGAGGAGCTGTGAGGGGAAGACACTTCCAGGGGAGGTGAGGGCAGAAGGGGCTCCTGCCCCTGGCTCTGTGCTCAGTGCCAGCGAGGCAGCCACCTGCCAGGGTTTCAGCCCCCTCTGTCTGCTCAGGATCCAGGGAGTGAAGCCTGGCTGCTCTTTGCAAGCAGCTTCCAGTGGCAGCAGAGCAACCCAGTGCTGATAATCTGCTGAATAACTGAGGGAGAGGATTCTCATCCCTCCCTGTGGGGGGTGAGAGGGGGAAAACAAGGAGAGGATTAACGAGGGAAGGGGAGAGAAAGCAGAGAGGAATCTCTCCTGCTCCCAGGACAAGTGGAGAGCTGGCTGCAAGGAGCCAGCCCCAGGGCTGTCCTTGGCCTTCTGGGCAGCCAGTGCCCATTGCCAGAGCTGGAGAGAGGGGATCCTGCCCCCCTGCTCTGCCTTGGGGAGACCTCACCCTCAGGGCTGTGTCCAGATATCCCCAACACAAGCAGGACAAGGAGCTGATGGAGGGGGTCCAGAGGAGGACACAAAGGTGATCAGAGGGCTGGAGAAGCTCTGCTGTGGGGCCAGGCTGGGAGAGCTGGGGCTCTTCTCATGCTAAGGTGGATCCTGGGCTCCAGCTTGTCCCTGTTGGTCCTTGTCCTGTCTCTGGGCACCACCAAGCAGAGCCTGGCCCCTTGCTCCTGCCCCCCAGCCCTCAGTAGCAGATGGGCATTGACAAGGTCACCTCTCAGCTTTCTCCTCTCCACGCCCAACAGCATTGCAGCTGTGGAGGCTCTCCAGCAGGTCCCTGTCCCTCTGGCACTGGGGAGCCCAGCTCTGGCCACCACCTGGCTTTGAGCCTGCTGCTGGTGGTGCCCTGACTCCTGCAGCAGCCTCAGGGGCAGAGCCTCGCTGTGCATGCACTGCAACCCCGCAGCACTGCTCGCCCCACGGTCCCAGCTGCAGCTCTGGGGGGTGGGGGGTGTCCTCTGGAGAGCAGCTGGCAGCAGAGCAGCAGGGATGCTGTCTGCAGACGACTCCTCTGCTCAGAAATTGATTTCTGGCAGGCTTTAGTGGGACATTATTGAAGCCATTTGTAAAATTGCTCTGCTCTGCTCAGCTGGCAGCAGGCAGGGGCTGGAGCAGCAGTGTGGAGATGAAGCTTTTCACTCCCAGTTAATATGGATTGTTTCACTCTTATTAAAGCACCTCAGGAAGGTCAGAGGCAAAATGCTGCCAGGAGATTCTCCCCTGCTGGAGGAAAATGGGAACTTGCCTTCCAGATGCCCAGCTGGGGGGACCCAGGTGTGGGGAGCAGGATCTGCCACCCCCAGCAGGGCCACACTTCAGTCACCCTCCCTGCCCACAGGGCAAGGGATGGGAACTGCACACAGCAGCGTGAAGGGTTTGCTCCTGGCCTTCAGCACCTCTGGGGGTGCTGTCAGTCACCTTGCCACAGCTTCCCCATGGCAGCTGGGGAGCTGAGAGGGCTCCAGGAGGTCTGGCTTGGAAACAGAGTCATAGGATGGCCTGGCTGGAAGGGACCCCCAAAGCTCCTCTAGTCCAAGCCCCTTGCAGGCAGCTGGAGAAGGCTGCTCAGGGCTCTGCCCAGCCTGAGTGCTGCCAGGGATGGGTCTGGGTGACCTGTCCCTGTGTGTCCTCATCTGCAGTGCTGTGCCCAGTGCTGGGCTCCACAGCTCAGGGGAGACAGAGACCTGCTGGGGACAGCCCAGGGCAGGCTGTGAGGATGAGGAAGGACTGGAACAGCTGTGCTGTGAGGAGAGGCTGAGAGCCCTGGGGGTGCTGAGTGTGGAGAGGAGAAGGCTGAGAGGGATCTGATCAATGCCTCTCAATAGCTGAGGGCTGGGGGTCAGGAGGCAGGGGCCAGGCTCTGGCTGGTGGTGCCCAGGGACAGGACAAGGACCAGCAGGGACAAGCTGGAGCCCAGGAGGTGCCACCTCAGCATGAGGAGAAACTTCCTTGGGGTGAGGCTGCTGGAGCAACTCCTGCAGGGAGCTGCAGGATGGGAGCAGAAGGAGAGATCCCAGGTTGCTGCCTGCCAGCTGCATCCCTTCCTCCTTTCCCCCCTGCTCTCTCTCTTCATCTCCTCTGCAAAATTCTTCCTGCCACCTCCTGGCAGGAGCTGCAGTTGCTGCAGTGCCTCAGCAGCAGGGCAGTGCTGGGAGCCTCCAGAGCCTGCTGGGCAGCTCTCCAGGTTGGGAGTGGGTGAGAGCTTGCACAGAGCCTGGCTGGGGCTGCGTGGCCAGAGCCTGCACTCTGCACATCACACCTCGGGGCTCTGCCTTCTCACTGCCTCTCCGAGCTGGATGAGCTTCGAGGTCCCTTCCAACCTCAACCATGGTTTGAATCCAAGGATCAGTCACTGAATCCTCAGGGCTGGATCAGGTCTTACATCCCCTGGAGAGCAAGGCAGGCAGCAGACTCCTCCAGTTCCCCCCCTGTGGCCATCCCTGCAGGGTCTGATGCTGCAGGGTGGCTCCTGAGCAGGCTTCTGCTGGAGGTGATCATTTAGAGCCCTTCTGGGGAGCACAGTGTTGGCAGGGATGTGTCTGGGGGCACCCTGGGAGGGCACAGAAGGGCTCCTGCAGGTCCAGCTCACGGTGCTGCAGCTGCCTGGGGCCAATGAAGTGAGCACTGCAGCCTCCACTGCTTGGAGCTTCGGACACCTGGGTGCAAGGCTGAGCAGTGCCCAGGCTGGAGGTGGCCTCAGCAGGGTTTGCCAGCAGCAGCTGCAGGGACCAGCAGGCTCCCTGCACTTAGCTCCTCTGGGGCTTGGCACTGTCCCTTCCCAGTGTCCCCCTGCAAGGAGAGGGGCAGAGGCCAGAGAGCAGGGCAGGAGGGCAGCTCCTGCTGCCTCAGGGGCTGCTGTGCTGCAGGGGGCCCCGTGGGGAAGGACTCGAGGGGGTGGTTGTGTGTGGACCCCAGCAGGAGCCTCACCATGCCTCAGGGGGAAGGCTCAGCCCTTGCCCAGCCTGCTGCTGCCGAGGGGGGCAGGACATGGAAGCTACCAAACCAAGGGCTGGCTGGTGGGGAGGCAGGGAGGGGGCAGGCCATCCCCTGGTGGCTGTGGGCAGAGGGGGCTGCTGGCATCCCCTGCAGCATCACCCTGGGAGGGAAACAGCAAGCATGAGCTTGGCTTCACCTCTCTGGTTATGCCAAAAGCATCTCACCATGGCAGCACTGAGGAGCAGGACCATCTGCTTGCTCCCCAAACATCTCCCAGATCAAGAGGGGCATGGCCAGAGCCCAAGGGAAGGGATCCTGCCCCTTTGCTCTGCTAGAATATTGCCTCCAGCTCTGCTGTCCCCAGCAGGAGAAGGACTCAGAGCTGCTGGGGAGAGGCCAGAGGAGGCCACAGAGATGCTGCCAGGGCTGGAGCAGCTCTGCTGTCAGCACAGGCTGAGGGAGCTGGGGCTGTGCAGCCTGCAGAGGAGAAGGCTCCAGGGGCACCTCAGAGCTGCCTGCCAGGACCTGAAGGGATCCTGCAGGAAGGCTGCAGAGAGACTTTTGCTGAGGGGGTCTGAGCCAGGCCAAGGGGAAATGGTTTGGAGCTGAGGCAGAGCAGGGTCAGAGTGGAGCTGAGGAAGAAGTTGTTCAGCAGGAGGGAGCTGAAGCTCTGGCACAGGCTGCCCAGGGAGGCTGTGGCTGCCTCCTGCCTGGGGGTGTTCAGGGCCAGGCTGGATGAGGTCTTGGGCAACCTGGGCTAGTTGAGAGGTGTCCCTGTTCATGGCAGGGGTTGGAGGAGATGCTCTCCAGGGGTCACTTCCAGCCCCTAAGGTTCTGTGATCTTTGGTTTGGATCAGCACAGGAGAGTGGGAATCTGACAATGGGACTGAAACCAGCAGGGTGTCCTTGGGTGGGATGAGAGCTGGCAAGCACAGTGGTGCCAGGCACAGGGAAGTCATCTCCTCAGGGTGGGGAGGCCAAAGTCTCTTCTGGAGCCTCTCCATCAGCTCCAGGTCCTTCTTGTGCTGGGGGGCCCAGAGCTGGGCACAGCCCTGCTGGTGAGGTCTCCCCAGAGGGGAGGGGCAGGATCCTCTCTCTCCATCCTGACTTTGGCTGCCCTTGTCCAGAGGAGCAGTGCCCAGGCAGTGCCCCCAGCCTGCTGGGCTCTGCAGAGCTGCCTGCCCACACAGGGCCTGCCCCCAGGTACCAGCCCCTCTGCTGGCCCTGGGAGGTCGGTGACACATTCGATCGGCCCCCAGCAGCCCCAGGGCAGGGGGGGCTGCTCAAGCAGTCAGCCTGGGGAGGGAGGACCTGCACTGCAGAGCCATCCCTCCAGCCCTGCCTGTGCTCAGGAGCCCTGGGGAGGAAGGGTTCACAAGGGGAACAGCACTGTTCAGTTAGCAACAGCCCTGCAGGGCTGGCAGGAGCCACGGGGGGGGAAGCCTCCTGCTCTGACTGTGTGCAGCAATCTGTGACACTCACAGCTGGACCCCCAGGGAAAGGGAGCAGGGGAAAGGAAGCCTTCTGATCCTGGAGAGCAGCACAGGGGAGAGGGACCTGGGGGTGCTGGTGGCCAGCAGCGTGGCCAGGAGCCAGCAATGTGCCCTGGTGGCCAAGGGCATCCTGGGGGGCATCAGCAGGGCTGTGGTCAGTAGGTCAGAGAGGTTCTCCTGCCCCTCTGCTCTGCCCTGCTGAGGCCACAGCTGGACTCTTGTGTCCAGCTCTGGGCCCCTCGGCTCAAGAAGGAGCTCAGGGAAGTGCCTGAGAGAGTCCATCCCAGAGGCACAGAGCTGCTGCAGGCAGTGGAACTTCCCTCCCTCTGCACACCTCCAGGCAGGGCTCCTGCCTCCAGTTCACACTTTCCAGGGGGTAACAAACTTCCAGTGGGACTTTCTCCTTCCCCCATCCTCCCTCTCTTCACAACCTCCTTCTCCTCCCTGCCAGCTCCTTGGCTCCCCCCCAGCAAGCTGCCCCCAGGCTCGGTGGCGACTCAGCAGCGCCTGAGGCTGCCGAGGAGCTCCGGAGGAGCTGCTCAGCCTTTGCTGGGGAGGGCTGAAGGGAGGCTGGGACCCAGCCCATGCAACCTTCCCTGGGAGACTTTCCTAAGCAGCACCACATTAAAACAGAACAGAGAGAGAGGGGGGAGGGGATGGAAGGGGAGGGGGGGAAGCAAAGAAAGTCTGAAGGTTTGCTGCTGGGAGCTGCTCTGCTGGCTGCGAGTTCCCCCGGCGGGGAGCAGGCTGAGGCACACAGAGAGGCCTGGCAGAAAGGAGGCAGGATGCAAAGCTGGCTGTGCTCAGGGTGGGTTTATTTGCTGTTTAATGTTAACCAGCTAATGTATTCATCACCACCACCCCCCCAAGAACACCACCACCACCCCCCCCCCAGCCTGCCTTTTGAAGCCCTCAGCTGGCAGAGGGAGATAGCAGCTTCCTGAGAGCATTTTTCATGCTCCTTTGATGACTGCCAGGGGGAAGGGGGGGAAATGATAAAATATATATTCAGAGAGCTGAAATGCCATTTTTTTCTCCCAATTTCACAGGGCTGTGCAGGCAGGGAGGCAGGGAGGCATTCATTAAGATTAGTTGGAATTACTTCAGCAGCGTGAGCCTCCCCCGGCCGGCCGGGCGCCGCAGCGCTGCGGATTAGTTATTGATCAGCTGCCACCAGTGCTTGGGGGCTCTCCCCGTGCCTCTGGGTGGGCTGCTTTCTGCTGCCTTCCTTCCCTCCCTCCCTCCCTCCCTCTCTCCTCTCTCTTCTGCCAGCCCAGCCTGTGAAATCCACAAATTAAACCGGCAGCTCTTCAGGCTCTGCTTTGTGTGGGGGAAGGAAAAACGAATCACAAGTGGAATTACAGACAAGGACAAAAATCCCTCCTTTGTTCCTGCAAGCCTTGCTCTGCCCTGCTCTGCCCTGCCCTGTTCTGCACTGTTCTGCCCTGCTCTGCCCTGCCCTGTTCTGCACTGTTCTGCACTGTTCTGCCCTGCCCTGTTCTGCACTGTTCTGCCCTGCCCAGCCCTACCATGCCCTGCTCAGCCCTGCCCTGCCCTGCCCTGCTCTGCCCTGCCCTGCCCTCCTCTGCCCTGCTCTGTCCTGCTCTGCCCTGCCCTGCTCTGTCCTGCTCTGCCCTGCCCTGCCCTCCTCTGCCCTACTCTGCCCTGCCCTGCCCTGCCCTGCCCTCCTGTGCCCTGCTCTGCCCTGCCCTGCCCTGCCCTGCCCTGCTCTGCCCTGCCCTGCCCTCCTCTGCCCTGCCCTGCCCTGCCCTGCCCTACCCTGCCCTGCTCTGCCCTGCCCTGCCCTGCCCTGCCCTACCCTGCCCTGCTCTGCCCTGCCCTGCCCTGCCCTCCTCTGCCCTGCCCTGCCCTGCCCTACCCTGCTCTGCCCTGCCCTGCCTTCCTCTGCCCTCCTCTGCCCTGCCCTGCCCTGCCCTCCCGTGCCCTGCCCTCCCCTGCCCTGCCCTGCCCTGCCCTGCCCTGCCCTGCCCTGCCCTGTCCTCCTCTGCCCTGCCCTGCCCTGCCCTGTCCTCCTCTGCCCTGCCCTGCCCTGCCCTCTTCTGCCCTGCCCTGCCCTCTTCTGCCCTGCCCTGCCCTGCCCTCCTCTGCCCTCCTCTGCTCTCCCCTGCCCTGCCCTGCCCTCCTCTGCCCTGCCCTGTCCTCCTCTGCCCTACCCTGCCCTGCTCTGCCCTGCCCTGCCCTGCCCTCCTCTGCCCTGCCCTGCCCTCCTCTGCCCTGCCCTGCCCTGCCCTCCTCTGCCCTCCTCTGCTCTCCCCTGCCCTGCTCTCCCCTGCCCTGCCCTGTCCTCCTCTGCCCTGCCCTGCCCTGCCCTGCCCTGTCCTCCTCTGCCCTGCCCTGCCCTGCCCTCTTCTGCCCTGCCCTGCCCTGCCCTCCTCTGCCCTGCCCTGCCCTGCCCTGCCCTCCTCTGCCCTCCTCTGCTCTCCCCTGCCCTGCTCTACCCTGCCCTGCCCTGCCCTGCCCTGTCCTCCTCTGCCCTGCCCTGCCCTGCCCTGTCCTCCTCTGCCCTGCCCTGCCCTGCCCTCTTCTGCCCTGCCCTGCCCTGCCCTCCTCTGCCCTGCCCTGCCCTCCTCTGCCCTGCCCTCCTCTGCCCTGCCCTGCCCTGCCCTCTTCTGCCCTGCTCTGCCCTGCCCTCCTCTGCCCTGCCCTGCCCTGCCCTGCCCTCCTCTGCTCTCCCCTGCCCTGCTCTCCCCTGCCCTGCCCTGCCCTGCCCTCCTCTGCCCTCCTCTGCTCTCCCCTGCCCTGCTCTACCCTGCCCTGCCCTGCCCTGCCCTGTCCTCCTCTGCCCTGCTCTGCCCTGCCCTGTCCTCCTCTGCCCTGCCCTCCCCTGCCCTCCCCTGCCCTCCCCTGCCCTGCCCTGCCCTGCTCTGCCCTACCCTGCCCTGCCCTGCCCTCTCTGCCTGCTTCTCCCTGCTGCTGCAGCCTCAGCCCTGGGTGCTGTGCAGAGCTGCAGCTGCAACCCCCTGCAGGTCTGGGAGCAGGCTGGGGGCTTGCAGGGGGCTTGGAGCACGCAGCAGGACTCAGAGGGGCAGAGGGCTGGAAGCTCCTGAGGGGATGTGTCTGTCCGGAGAGGGAGGGAGACAGTTCCTTTGAATATTCCTGTGCTGTGAAGTGAGAGGCACAAAGCAGGGCAGAATAGCAACAGCCAGGCTGTTGGTTACATAGAGAACATGGAAATAAGGAGGGGAGAGGGAGGAGAGAGAGAGAGAAGAGGAGAGGAATCATATTACCACACCCCTCACCCACCCCAAGACAGTTTGAGTCTGTGGAGGAAAGGTGCTGGGTCTGTAGAGCAAGGGTGCTGAGGCTTTGGCTGGAGAGGAGATGAGGTCCCTCTGGGCAGCCTGGGTCTGTAGAGCAAGGGTGCTGAGGCTTTGGCTGGAGAGTAGATGAGGTCCCTCTGGGCAGCCTGGGTCTGTAGAGCAAGGGTGCTGAGGCTTTGGCTGGAGAGTAGATGAGGTCCCTTTGGACAGCCTGGGTCTGTAGAGCAAGGGTGCTGAGGCTTTGGCTGGAGATGCAATGTGGTCCCTCTGGGCAGCGTGGGTCTGTAGAGCAAGGGTGCTGAGGCTTTGGCTGGAGAGGAGATGAGGTCCCTCTGGGCAGCCTGGGTCTGTAGAGCAAGGGTGCTGAGGCTTTGGCTGGAGAGGAGATGAGGTCCCTCTGGGCAGCCTGGGTCAGCTCCATGAGTGGCAGCAAGCGGCACTTAGGACATGGAGAGAGGGTTCAGGCTGCTTCCTTCCTTCTCAGCGGCATGCTCCTCCTTCAGCGTTTTTCTCTCTGTTTTTCTTCCTCCTGAGCCAGTAGTGGTCAAGTCTTTCATACAGTTTTTAGCCCTTAGGTATGTGTCCCAGCATTGTCCCTCAGGAATTCAGGAGCCAGGAAATCATAAGTATCCAGGTATCGTTCCCCAGGAAGTCTTTCTGTGTATTCATGTGAGTTTGGACAGTGGTCTGGATGGAGTGGGGGGGGCCTCCACCTCCTTCCTCTCCATCTCCCTGCCTACCCACTTATCACACATCAGGAGACAGGTGGAGAGTCCATGGACTCATCACCCTCCCTTCCTGGGGGTATCTGATAGTTAGGAATGATCTTGTGCTGGCTGGGTCCTTGGGTCATTGTTATAGGCCAGCTGCAGCCCAGCCAGCATGGATTTAGGAAGGGCAGGTCCTGCCTCTCCAACCTGATCTCCTTCTATGATCAGGTGACTGCCTGGTGGATGTGGGGCAGGCTGTGGATGTAGTCTACCTGGACTTCAGCAAGGCCTTTGACACCGTCCCCCACAGCAAACTGCTGGCTAAGCTGTCAGCTCGTGGCTTGGACCACAGCACTCTGTGCTGGGTTAGGAACTGGCTGGAGGCTGAGCCCAGAGAGTGGTGGTGAATGGTGCCACAGCCAGCTGGCAGCCAGGCACCAGTGGTGTGCCCCAGGGATCAGTGCTGGGCCCCATCCTCTTTAACATCTTCATTGATGATATGGATGAGGGGGTTGAGTCAGTCATCAGCAAGTTTGCAGATGACACCAAGCTGGGAGCAGATGTTGGTCAGTTAGAGGGCAGAAAGGCTCTGCAGAGGGACCTCGACCGACTGGACAGATGGGCAGAGTCTAATGGGATGGCATTTAACAAGTCCAAGTGCCAGGGGCTGCACTTTGGCCACAGCAACCCCATGCAGAGCTACAGGCTGGGGTCAGAGTGGCTGAGAGCTGCCAAACAGAGAGGGACCTGGGGGTGCTGATTGACAGCTGCCTAAACATGAGCCAGCAGTGTGCCCAGGTGGCCAAGAGGGCCAATGGCATCCTGGCCTGTATTAGGAATAGTGTGGCCAGCAGGAGCAGGGAGGTCATTGTGCCCCTGGACTCTGCATTGGTTAGGCTGCACCTTGAGTCCTGTGTCCAGTTCTGGGCCCCTCAGTTTAGGAAGGACATCGAGACACTTGAAGGTGTCCAGAGAAGGGCAACAAGGCTGGGGAGAGGCCTTGAGCACAGCCCTGTGAGGAGAGGCTGAGGGAGCTGGGGTTGTTTAGCCTGGAGAAGAGAAGGCTCAGGGGTGACCTCATTGCCCTCTACAACTACCTGAAAGGTGGTTGTAGACAGGAGGGGGTTGGTCTCTTCTCCCAGGCAACCAGCACCAGAACAAGGGGACACAGTCTCAAGCTGTGCCAGGGGAGGTTTAGACTCGAGGTGAGGAGAAAGTTCTTCACTGAGCGAGTCGTTCGTCATTGGGATGTGCTGCCCAGGGAGGTGGTGGAGTCCCCATCCCTGGAGGTGTTCAAGGGGAGATTGGACGTGGCGCTTGGTGCCATGGTCTAGTTGTGAGGTCTGGTGGGACAGGTTGGACTTGATGATCCTTGGGGTCTCTTCCAACCTTGGTTACTGTGATACTGTGATACTGTGTTATCACGATGCAATCGCAAGGGGATTTGCATCCAGGATTGGTACTGTCTGGGCAAGCAGCAAGTGATTTTATCTTTGTTGAGTCACACCAGGAGTAGACTCTTACAGGGTGGTGGAAGGAGGGCTGGAGGGCAGCATCCTGTCTGTGCTGGACACGGCAAGGATCCCTCTGCTAGCATCTGTGTGCTACACAGCGGGAGGGGGCAGGCCACAAGGCTGCTCCCCTGAGCCATCCCCTGCTGAGCCAACCACAGAGCCAAGCACTTGGGGTAGGAGCCAGCAGCTCCCAGTCCTGTCCAGCTTGCTGGTCACATAGAACCACAGCAGGGCAGGGGCTGGGAGGGACCCCCAGAGGTCACCCAGCCCAACCCCTGCCAGGGCAGGGCACCCAGAGCAGGGCACCCAGAACACATCCAGGGGGTTGGAAAGGCTCCAGAGCAGACTCCACAACCTCCCTGGGCAGCCTGCTCCAGGCTCCAGCAGCCTCACCCCAAGGAAGTTTCTCCTGATGCTGAGGTGGCACCTCCTGGGCTCCAGCTTGTCCCTGCTGGTCCTTGTCCTGTCCCTGGGCACCAGCAGCCAGAGCCTGGCCCCTTCTCTGCACTGCTGATCACAGCCCTCCGGGCTCTGCTGTTCAGCCAGCTCAGGATCCCTCTCACCAAGCACTCTCCTGGCCCAGACTTCCCTCAAGGATGTCATGGGAGGTGACCATGGAGCAGAGGTCTTTTCCATGCCCCCACCTGCCTGAGACCCCAAATGCAGCTCTTGACCTCAAAGCTCAGCCAGCCCCAGCCCCCTGCCAGGGGCAGGGAACCCTCCCACCAGCACAGGCTGCTCAGAGCCTCATCCAGCCTGGCCTGGGCAGCCAGGCAGGGGCAGGGGCAGCCCTGGGCAGGGCAGGCAGCCTGGGGCTCTGCTGCCTCTGGCTCTGCCCTGCTGGCAGCCCAGGCAGGGGGCAGGGGCAGCCCCGGGCAGGGGGCAGGGGGCAGGGGCAGCCCCGGGCAGGGGGCAGGGGGCAGGGGCAGCCCCGGGCGGGGGACATCCTTGCCAGCAAGGCTTCCTGAGCAGACCAGCCCCACCTGGGCAAGGGTCTGTGCCACCTCACCAGCCCAGCAGAGGTGAGAGTCACACCCAGCCCCATGGCCACCACCAGAGAGTCAGGGAGAGGGTTGGGTTGGAAGGGACCTCCAAGCTCCCCCAGCCCCAGCCCCCTGCCCTGGGCAGGGACCCCTCCCACCAGCACAGGCTGCTCAGGGCCTCATCCAGCCTGGCCCTGAGCCCCTCCAGGGAGGGAACACCTGCAGGGCAGCCTGTGCCAGGCTCTCCCCAGCCTCACTCTCAGCAATTTCTCGCTCCTCTGCAGTCTCCCTCTGCCCTCCTGCAGCTCCTGCTCTCTCCCTCTCCCTCCCTGCCTTCAGGTGAGCTCTGCAGAGAGGGCTTCTCCCGGGCTGCCTGCTCCCCTCCAGCCTCTCTGGCTGTGTGTCAGGCTTGTTTTACACATGCACCAGTGCAATCTCCTCCTCCATTTGTATTCCATCTGCCTCCCCCAGGTTCTGCCTTGCCTGGGCTGCCTCATTTGTATGCACTTAATCTGCCTTGATCCTGCTTTGTGGAGCCTCTTCCTTCGCTGGGTTCAGGCAGGAGCAGAGCAGAGGCTTTGCAGGGGTTTTGCATGCATGACATCTCTGCACAGTTGCTCCCATTACCCCCCCCAGCCCCAGCACCCCCTGCCCAGCAGCAAAGAGCTGCACTGGCATGAAGAGAGCCCTGGGAGGAAGAGGAGGGTGAGCAGAGCTGGCCACTCCTCCGGGGCAGGTGTGGGGAGCAGGTCTCTGCTCTCTGCTCCCCCAGGCTCCAGTTGATGCTGCACCAGCTTCGAGCCCTCCCTGAGCCAGGGCCAGGCCTCACCCTGCTGAGCTCCATGGAGCTGGCTCAGCCCCTGCCTGAGCCTCACACCCCCCTCAGCCCCACTGTGACTCTCACAAGGGGAACTTTGCAGGCTCAGGGGACCTTGGGGTGGGATCCCAGAGCATGGGCAGCATCCTCAGGAGCTCATGGGATGGCAGAAAG